>NC_056732.1:1043670563-1043755563 GCF_019279795.1 Protopterus annectens
CAGAGGCCTTTCGTGTTGGCCTGGACTTCAGAGAAGTAGATACCAAACAGGAGAGGACCCAGGACTGAACCCTGTGGGACTACACTCGTGACTGGTCGGCAGTCTGAGTCGGCTACTTTCACACTGTGGGTTCTACCTGTGAGCCAGTTTGCAACCCATCTAGTGATATAGGGGTTGGTGCCTAGCTTATTGAGTTTTTCTATGATTTCTGAGTGGGGAATGGTATCAAAGGCCTTGGCCAGATCAAGTTAGGCTGTATGAACCACCTTGCCTTCATTCACAGCTCTGGTGACTGACTCAAAGAAGTTGACCAAGTTAAGCAGGCATGATCTACCCTTCACAAAACCAAACTGTGTGGGATCCAGAGTTTGGAGATTCCCTGTATCCTTGTTTATTAGGTCCACAATTATGCATTCCATAGCTTTGCATATCAGACTCGTCAGGCTAACGGGATGATAGTACCCCAGGGTCTGTAGTCGCTCCTCCTTTGTGGAGAGGGATGACTGTAGCAGTGCACCATTTGGTAGGGACAAAGCCTGAAGTGTGGCTGTGATTGAACAGTGCATACAGGTGAGGTGCCAGTTCACCCTGTAGTTCATGTAGAACACAGCCAGGGATATTGTCAAGTCCCATAGAAGCTGTATTCTTGGCCTTAGACAGTGTTGTTTTAACCTGTGCAGCAGTAATACTGGGTGCCTGGCAATCTACTGGTATTGTGACTGGTCCCTTGGAGGGGGGGGGGGGAGAGGGGTAAAGTTGGCACTGAATCTGTCGGCCAGAATATTGGCAATATCTGTTGGCTCTGTATAGGAGGTACCATTGTGCAGCAGCTCAGAGCAAATCTGGGTATTGCTGTGGAGATTCTTTACATAACTATAGAAGGCCTTGTGGTTGTCTTAACTATCTGCTGCAGTTCTGTTTTCATAGCTAACTGTAGAGGATTTGATGAGGGATCTCAACTTTTTGTTGAGGCTGATAAGGGAGTTTTACCAATCTTGTGACTTCACCTTATTCCACATCAGTTTCCTCCTTCTGTTGTAGAGTTTGTTTATGGCAAGGGACCACTAGATTGACTTCTTTTTTTTTTGGAGGAGAGTGTCTTGGTTCGGTTGGGTATGGTGAGATCCATGCATTTGTGTACGTGTTCGTACAGTGCATTGGTGTATGATTGGTGGTCATGCAGCTGATCTCAGTTTGCATGGGTGCCATGAAGTTAGCCACCTCTGTTTTTAGGAGCCCAAAGTTAGCTTTGGAGAAGTTTTTCATGGTGGTTACCTTTTGGGGGGGGGGGGGATGTGGATTTCCAAGGTGATTAGATTGTGGTTGGATGTAACCAGGGAGGAGTTGACTATTGGTGTGCAGTCGTCCATGTTAATATTGACCAGGTCAAGGATGCTGCTTACCTCTAGTGGGGATAAGAACGAGCTGGTCCAGGGCATTTGAGGTCACCCAGTATAAGAGTGTTAGCTTGGGCCCTAATATTCTCTTGGGTGCTTAGGAACGTGGAGTGGGAGTCTTGGGACATGGTTGGGGACCTATAGCAGGCTACGACCTGAATCGCTGTCTTACCCAATGTTAGCTGTACCTGAAGTATCTCAGATGCATTATGTTGGGCTTCTAGTCTGGAGGTGTGCGCAGACTGCGCATCCTTTAGGAATATGGAAACACCACCGCGTTTGGAGCTTCGGTCCAAGTTCTGGGGCCGAAAGATGTGGAATGAGTTATAGCCTGGTAGTGCAGGGGTGCTTTCTGCTGCCTTGAACTAGGTCTCTGTTACTGCACAAATGTCGATGTTCTCCATTTTAAGGAGTGCTTTGAGCGAGTGCATTTTGAGACTTAGGCTTCTAGCATTGAGCAGCATAACCCTCAGATTGCATTTGTTAGTAGCTGTTACAGTGGTAATTTGGTCTTTGGAACACTGCCTTAAAAATGCACTATAGGGGTGGCAAGAAACTTGGCCAGTATCCGGAAGCCCAGTGGTGACCGATGCAGGCCATCTCTGTCAAAGCATTGAGGTCTGTCAGTCATGTTATCCCAGGCAGACAGATACTGGATCCCCTTAGAATGGCACCAGAAACTTAGCCAAATGTTGAAATCCGTCATTTTATGCTTGTACTGTGGTATCATTCTAGGCGATGGTAGGATGATGCTCAGGGCTAGGGTCATACCCAACTAGGCTACATAATCTGAGAGCTCCTCCATTTCTCTCTTCATGTAGTCCAGGGAGGTAAGTCTCCGGTCATTCACACCCACATGTACAATGACTGAGTCATATTTGTACCTGTTGTTGAGGGACCAGAGTACATGCGTTATGTGGCAGATCCTGGCTCCTGACAGGCAGCTGACTGTTACTTTCTCCTTATTCAGCCTAGTGAGTGGGACATCAGTGTGCTTCACTATCGAGTCACCTATGGCTAATGTGTTGGGCATGCTGTATTGCCTTAGGGGCTTTGGTTGCGTGGCATGCTCTTTAGGAGAGTTGTGTCTTGGGATTGATGTTGTGTTGTGGTGGTTGGGTGCGTTTCTTCCTTGGAGGTCTCTGCTGTTTGGGTAGATTTTTATTGAGAGCCTCCACGAAGATGGGTGTGCAGTTTGTGTTTTTATGTGAAGGCAGTGCTGGTGTGTGTTCTGGAGGGCTGTGTTCCATGTGGTGTGGTGCAAGTGTTGACCTTCTCCTCTTGACCAGCTGTTCTGGTCTTGGCTGGAGAGTGCGTGGCTTCCAATTTGGATATATAAGTGCATCTCTCGCAAGTCTGAGTGTTGAGAGGAAAGAGGAGACTGTTAGTGTACATGAGGCAGTTGTTACATTGCCTCAAGATGCCTGAGTTCACCAGGTTAATAGGAGACAGCACAGGGAACTGACCTTTATACATGCCTGGAGGAGTGGGCATTAATAAGTACTGGAGCGGTTTCCTTGTAGAACATTTAGTGCTGGTAGGACTTGTGTGCTACAATAATTGGTACAAGAAGTCTGGTAAAGTGCTAGACTAATAAGCTAGTAAAAGCGCAGGAGAGGAGAGAACTAGTAGATCAAAGGGAAACATTGAAGAACAGACTTTGGGCACTGCTCAGAAGCTTGCAAACAGTCCTGGATACAGCAAATCTGTATCTGGACTAGACTAGTTACAGGAAAGGTGGGAAACGAACGCAAACATGGACCTTTAAACCTCTGTGTTGAAATAGATGGAAAAACTGCCCAAACGGCCAATAAATTACAATTTCTGTGCCAGAAGCCACCCCTCTTGTGGTAGATAGGCTACCTAGTGCTTACCACTCCCTCTCCCACTGATAAGCTGGAATGTTTCCCTTCAATACTTGACTTTTGGAAAATAAATTATCAGAATAGTTTAAGTGCTGGTGTGGAACCTGGAATCCCTCCGGCAAGACTGAAAATGTTTGGGAGGCTGTCAGTTTTTCTGAGCCATGTGGTATTTGTGGTTTGTTCAAGCCTTCTACCCTCCAAGGATAAAAGGATTTATTTGGAGCTTGAAAAGCTGAAGGCTGCCCAATCCCTAAAGCTTTTAAAGCTTCTCCCTCTTCTTATGTCTAGTGCTTGATAGAAATAACCCATTCTGAGGTGGATCATACTGGCCCAGCCAAGATTAGACTAAGGGATTTTTACATCTCCATGTTAGGCTCACCTTCTCTAAGGATGCACTTGCCCCTGGACCTTGACTCAGGAACATCTCCTCAGTTGCTTCTGAGCCCAGGTTGTTCAGCACTGAGTAAGACCAGTAAGATCCAGATGTTTGATATCTGTAGAGATGGCTTATTCTAAATGTGACAGGCATTTTTTTTGATCCTACTTCTCTTCCCCAGCTAATGTCATGGTGAGTAGAGCCCCGCTTTGCCAAATTTTGCTGCTCCTACCTCAAACATTTCCTCACTCAGTCCTTTTCAGGGCTTGGTACCTTGGAGGCCAATGGTCATCCCCTTGAGTTTAGGTGCATCTATGATGGGCTTGTCAAGGTTGACTGTGATCTCGATTCTAGGGCTGCAGCCTTCATCATCTTGATATCAACACTGGTGTAGGTACTAAGCTTGTCAACCCACATTTCCCCAATGCTAGGAAAACTTTCAGCACTGATATCTTGGGGTCTGTCTGACCATTCTGTCCCTTCGGTCATCTTTTTGACAATTAAGCTTGAGATCTCATTTTCAGCAGTCACATCATTAACGGCAAAGCTGGTTTCTGGTTTGGGGGCTTATGGGTTAAAGTAAGAGTAAAAGCTTGGTAACGGGATAGATTGTGTTTGTACACATTTGATGTTGCTTGTTGTGTGTTTCCAAGTGTGTTCACTCCCTTTAATCATTATGAAAACTCCTTTCCATAACAGTATTACTGTTTAGAAAAATGATGTCTGAAAGTTTTTTAACCAATTGAAAAAGGAGGCACCTGTGTCTAATATACACAGTCAGCCTGTAAATGGTTCATCTCCCAGGCCCCTGCTTGTAAATGTTTCATCTCTTAAGCCCAGTCTTACATTTATCAAGGATACCAGAACTTGTTGGGATGCGTGGCAAGGCTTAAAAACACCTTTGAGGTCGTCAGCCTTGTAAACACCTATGAGCCTATTTTTTTTGTGTGTTCAGTGACTGTTTCTTCAACATGCAGAGTATGATATAAGGTGAACTGATATTTTTGCGCATCACATTTACCAATACAAATAACACCCATGTTTTTTGATGAGAGAATGGAACAAGAAGAAATTCCTAGTCGTGGAGATAGGAGAGGTAGCCATATCAGAGAATGCGCTTAGCCTGACAAGTAGACCAACGATAGACCATGGGATATAGGAAGACTGGAAGTAGGACATAATTAAATGTAGGTAAGAAAAGAATAAAGCTAACTAAGGAATGTGGTAGGAAGGATTCTAAAGGAAATCGAAATGGGGAAGGAAGAACTGAGGAGAGTTGATTGGACGGAATGAAAGCACGATGGTGGAAGAAGGTGATTAATGTAGGAGGCTGGGGCAGGACAGGAAGACACAGCAGGATGAAATAGGGAAATGGGAAGTTCAGAGAGCTACAAACACTGATGAACAAAAATGTATGGAATAAATAAAGGGATATGCTGAGAGAACGAGAGACCTCCAGCATCGAAAGATACATAGCAAACCGTGTGGACTTCTTTTTATGTTAAGGAGAGAGAGAAAACAGGAAAGGTTCAAGCCTGGAAACTGAAAGAAAAACAGGAATGGACAACTCTTAACGAAGGTTAGAAGTAGAGAAATAACAATACTGGTGGAAAAGATTAGGGGTGGGGGAAAAATTTCTATACTAGCATGTGAATTATAGATGGGAAGGGAGTCCAGGACAAGATATCGGTCTCAGAAAAGAAGAGACTGGAGAGCCCTGTTTCAGAAAAGGAAACAGTAAGGCCATGCAGTTTAAAAGAGGGAAGAGTGTCAGGGCTGATGGGTCCTCTAATCAAATTCTCTAACCTGAGGGAAGGTATGAGATAAGATTAATAAATGCACTTCTTCTTGAAGGAGCAACAAGTAGGCTGTCTAGGCCTATGGTGAAGATAAGACGAAACTGTTACCTAAAGAAAAAACACCAGTAGCAAGCCTTGGGATGTTAAGGCTAGTTTTGTTAACATTTGTCCATCTGTGTTAACAAAAGTCTTAGTAACCAACTTGAATTAGCATGGATAGAATTTTCTCAAGAGATGTATGTCAAGGTTGTTTAAGGGAGAATGGAGTAAATAACTAATGAAAAGTGCTTCAGTTTATGGAAACTAAAGGTACTACAACATCAAAGACGATTCTTTTTGACATAAACATTTCCTTGATTCAGTGCGCTGTGTGTTCCTAATAGATAGCTTGAGTGAAGTTGGCATAGGAATCAAGCACAGGAGGTGTAAACAGCCCATATACTATAATGCAGAAGTGACAGAATAGAAAAAAAAATGCAGGAACCATAGAAATTTCAGTGGTGGAACCAGACACAGATGCCCATTGTCACCAGAGCTATTTGGTAATAGCTATAGAGTTTATGGCAGTGGAAGTCAGTGCAGCCCTAGAAGAAAACAAAGGAGTACTACAGTTTCTGCTTTTTTATTGATGAGTGCACGTCTTAGCAGACGACACGAAAAAGAAAGCAATGAAAAACTGCACTTAAAATTTTGACTCGTGAAAAGAACAGCTGGCCTCAAATGGCAGTCTTATGAAATTTTGTAAATGTTATAAGTAGGACAAAAATTAAATTTATGCACAAAAGTGAATTCTTTGGCTGCCCACAAAACCAGGAGAAATGTACCTGGGGATGAAGTTTGAAAGACTTCAACGAAAACAAGTGAGGTAAACTGCAGGAAACTGGAAGCAGTAACCAGGTTGCTAGGTGTGTGAAAAAGCAAGGTGTACACCATAGCTGAATAGTTAGCACAAGCAAGATGATTAAACCTAGAGCAAAGCTATCTGCTTAAACACATAACAGTTACAAAGTGTAGGTGTATTTTTAGAAACGTCCAGAGATGGTGTGAGAGGTTTATTTGGGAAAATAATGCAACAAGTATATCCAAAAAGATGTTAATGCTAGGGACCACCAAGGGGGTATAGGAATGCGAAACTTAGAAGCATATATCATACCCTTCTGTATTCACTAATGGTTAAGGAAAAGAACACTGAAAAGGGCAAGGAGAAAGAAAACCAAGAAACAAGCAAAGGTGATAACTGAAGTTAGGAAAACCAAATGGAGTAAAGGTTGGCAGAATCCTAATCAAGAGTACAATGTGTTTAGGCCTGGAAAAAAATAACAAATCTCAGGATAGAAAAGGAAAAAGTGGTATAAAAAAAAGAGTAGGGAGATACGAATCTGAGTAAAGGAAGAAAAAAATTACTGTTGCATGATGGAACAAGGTGTAGAGCAGGTCATAAAACAGAGAGAGTAAAACCAAGACC
This sequence comes from Protopterus annectens, assembly GCF_019279795.1. NCBI lineage: Eukaryota > Metazoa > Chordata > Ceratodontiformes > Protopteridae > Protopterus > Protopterus annectens. The sequence goes on from NC_056732.1 coordinate 1,043,677,466, forward strand.
TTGATATTGAACAATACACTGTGGAGGAAATGTGAGAATCCGTTCCTGGGGGAGTGGCTAAAGATGGCAAGAGTAGAAACGAGTCTGCAATAGCTGACAGAGCTTCTACAAATACGGCAAGTCCAATGGCCCAAGAAATTCAGCAAAAACAGCCAGCCCAACAGACATGGAAAAATGATTATAATTTATGTTTGTGTAACAGCCCAAAAAAACTGCATTAGCACTGCATACAGATGCAGCACAATATAATGCCAAAAATCCTAACTGGTTTCGGCCCAAAAAGAGCCCTCATTAGTGAATACACATCAAGTAAATGTGAACCATTATATACACCTGGTTACCCAATTCCCATCATCGACTAATTAACAGTGTTCATTGAGACTTGATGGAAATATACCACCAAGTCTAATGATCCAACCATTTTCTTTTTGATTTAATATATTGTGCCAACTTGCCTTATTTTTCCTATCACCCACAATCTTGTCAATTGCAACAAACATACATTTTGCAGTAGGATGTTTAATAAAGTGTTTGTAAAGGGCACTAGCCATACGTTTATTTCTTATGTCACTGAGGTGTTCAGAAATTCATGTTCTTAAAGTACAAAAGGTCTGTCCTACATAGAAGGCAGAGCAAGTAGCTAAATAAATGACCCAGTCTGTACTACAGTTTGCAAATGTGTGTGTATCATATCGTTTAGGTGTGTTCTTACTAGTAAATTGTTTAACTTTAGATACATATCTGCAAAAGGGAACAGTGACCACAGGGAACAGAACCTACCAATATACCTTCAATCCTAAGCTGTTGTAAATTCTCCTCATGTTAGGGCTAGAACTCACGATACTACTGAATTTTTGAACATTATCTCTGACATGCAGTTGGAACCGGGATGGCTTATGTGCACTTCAGATGTTACGGCTTTGTACACCAATATTCCTCATTATGCAGGATTGATGGGATTGGACTGTTGGCTCATAATTGTACATAATATTTCATCTGTTTCACTATCTGATATTGAAATACAACTACTGAACAAAGGATTGAATTTTGTACTGGCTTTTTTGTGTCTGAAGATGTTTTTGCTAATGATTTAATGTCATTTTGTAGATTGCTGAACCTTAGATTATATTTTGGTAATAATAATTCTGAATTGGAGTCTCAGACTGGTTTTTGGTACCATAAGTCTAAGTTAAGCTCCCCCATGAAGAAGCATGTCTCCACTTTCCAGCAATGTGTCCTTAAGGATCTACATTTTAGGGGGTCATGAATTGTTTTTTCTAGAAACAATCTAACTAAATTAGAAGTTCAAGCCTCGAATGGCCTCTGCAGTAATAAAAATTTGGTAATTGTACCAGCTGATAAAGGAGGGGCCATTGTTGTAGTGGATTGGTTAATATATTTTCAAGAAGCCCAAAGACAACTGTCGGATGGTAGGTTATATACTAAGATGTCTTTAGACTCTATATATAAGTTTAAGAAAGACATTGATCGATTTCTTCAAGTTTAGAGGAAGGTATAATTACTCAGGATGTGGTTTTCCATTTAACCATACCTGACCCCTTACTACAATACCTATATCGTTTGCCCTAAATACATTGTCATGTTTTCTTACTAAATATCTTAAACCATTGTTACAGCATGTTAGGGCTAGAACTCAGGATACTACTGAATTTTTGAACATTATCTCAGACATGCAGTTGGAACCAGAATGGCTTATGTGCACTTTAGATGTTACAGTATTGTACACCAATATTCCTCATTATGCAGGATTGATGGCATTGGACTATTGGCTCAACCGGGTTGCACTATATAGTCCTGGTTTCAATACCTTTCTTTTATGCCTTACAGAACATGTGTTAACCAAGAATGTTTTTATTTCAATGGTGAATGTTATTGACAAATGAAGGGTACAGCAATGGGTGCTTCATTTGCACCCATTTATGTGGACCTTTTTATGGGCTACCTGGAGGAGCAGATAATGTATATTAACCACAACTTATTTTGGATGAGATTGATATCTGGTATAGGTATTTGGGTGATTGCTGGATGGTGTGGAGATCGGATATTGTTTATTTAACGGAGTTTGTTCAATACTTAAATGACAACAAGTGGGGTATTAATTTCACTTTACATTATGGTGTACATATGATGTACATAGGATTTCCTTTTTGGATATCCGGGTCATATGCAAGGAGGATGATACTTTGGAAAGTAATCCGAAAGATGCAATCCATAACATTCCCAAATCACTATTTCTACATATTCGTAGAATTTGTTCATCAGCAAAGGGATTTAGTTGGGAGGTTGTGGGATCATGGATATAACAGAGATCATATTCTTAATATTAGTGAATGGGCCTCTGGCCAAAATAGGTTCTCATTGTTAAAATATCAACAAAGGAATCAGGGTTCTAATGATAAGACCATTAGGTTTATTACTGGCTTTGGTCGCAATATGTGGGAATTTATTGAATTGATACGACATTGGGCAATTTTATTTTCAGATAATAGATTGTGACGTATTGACATCTAGATGCCGCTTCTCATTTTGAAGGGGCAAGACATTGGAGGGCAGGTTCAATCATTAGAAGCATAAAAATCAAAATCATGAGGAGAATTTGCAACAGCTTAGGACTGATGGTGGTATATTGGTAGGTTCTGTTCCCTGTGGCCACTGTTCCTTTTGCAAATATGCATCTAAAACAATTTACTAGTAAGAACACACCTAAACTATATGATATATATGCATTTGTAAACTGTAGTACAAATTGGGTCATTTATTTAGCTACCTACACTGCTCTGCCTTTTATGTGGGACAGACCTCTCGTACTTTAAGAACACTAATTGCTGAACACCTCAGTGACATTGGGAATGAACGTATGTCTAGTGGCCTTTACCAACACTATATTAAACATCCTACTGCAAAATTTATGTTTGTTACAATTGACAAGATTGTGGGTGATAGGAAAAATAAGGCAGGTTGGCACAATATATTAAATCAAAAAGAAAATGGTTGGATCATTAGACTTAGTGGTTTATTTCCACCAGGTCTCAATGAACATTCATTATTAGTCAATTATGAAGGGAATTGGGTGACCAGGTGTATGTAATGGTTCACATTTACTTGATGAAGGCTCTTTTTGGTACGAAACCAGTTTGGATTTTTGTTGCATTATATTGTGCTGCATTTGTAAGCAGTGCTAATGCAGTTTTTTGGGATGTTATGCAAACATAAATAAATTATAATTATTTTTCCACGTCTGTTGTGCTGACTGTTTTTATTGGTTTGAAGGGTAGAAATGGCATGGTAAGACAAGGTCCTATTTAAAAATGCATGCGTGCTTTTAAGGATTCTGTGCCACTGGTTTTATATACAAAATTGATTAATTATGGAAGGAATAAAAACAGCTGACTGATACCAGTGATCTGGGAAAGGTGGAGCTGGGATCAGTCCTAAGCTGTGGAAGTGCATTTGGGTATGTGACACTTGTGGAAAATGTAGCAGTAGTAGAAGAATGGAGTGGACTATGTAAAAAGAAAATTGAGAACAGTTATGAGTTATTTATCCTAGGACATACAACATGAACCAGGGCCACTTAACAAGAGAATCAGAAAACAGATGTTGATCATGGGGCAGTGGGGTCGAAGTCAAAAATGCTGTTAACTGAAAGGGAAAAGTTGACAATAAGGCACCAAACTGAAATAAACAAACACCCTGAGTAAAGGAATCTGAGTTCAAGCTTAGAAAAGGATGAGAGAACAATTGAGGAATGGAAGGAAGTGGGGTAGTGATGATGGTTAGTGAACAGATCTGTCAGCGTTATAAAAGGTTGCCAGAAGGATTTTGATAAACAGCAGCAGAATGTGGCCAAATTTAAGACACTGAGGGCAAAGAAGAGAAACATCTGAATGGTCATTTATTAGTTTTATTTCAGCTAATTTTTTAACTAAGGTGGACCACTGATCCTAAAGATCCTATTTCAAGTTCTAACAGGGTATAAGAAAGAACAATATCGGACGATAAAAAATAAACATTTCAGTATATGAATGACTTACAAAATGCTACAATATGTACATAGTATATGGAGCAGGTTTAACAGTGGCTAAAGAAAAGAGAAGAAAAATCTTGAGTAAGGTATGATGATTGACTGGTGATAGAGGAGAGGGGATATGACGGGCAGTGTATGAAGATAAGCAGAAATAAGAGGGGAGAGGTAAAGAGGATTGGGTATTTAGGTTGATGGAGTGAGTAGGGTGTGTTATGAGTAAGATGTCATTATGAGATGTTTAGAAGTGGGGAAGGTGAGTATTCCAAGCAGGAGTGATATTTAATGTTAAGATTATATCACAATTCATTGGGGAAACATTGGCAATTGGCTGTAATTTACAAGTGTTTTTAATGGACTTCAAGTTTAGTAAATTATTAGAGCCCATTATTAATGTGGGGCAAGGACTGTCAGACATTGCATTTGGGTTGTGAATACGTGGGTGGTACTTTATTTGGTGGTGATGGGTACGTAAAGGGAGGCTTCATATGTTAGTTGAGATCTGAGGTTGTAGCATCTCTACTCTATAGTGAGTTTTCCAGCCAAGTAGTTGAAATTGTTTTGATTAAGGAGTTTGAATAGAAGAGAAATTGAGGCGGGGTTGGCTTTTTGAAGTAGAGTACAGTGGTGTTCATTTCTGGGAGGTAGAGTTATAATGTGCCAGATTTTGTTGACTGTTGAATGTAAGCTTGTGATGTTTTTCTTTGAAGTTGTAGTGATGATGGTGAAACCATACTTCAACTGAGATAGGAAAATGCCTTTCCATATAGCTTTCTTTCCTACTGGGGACAAAAACTGGGATATTTTCCAGCCCCAAAAATTTGTTGATATATTTTTGATTTTGTTTGTTGTTTGTAAAGTTGGAAGTAGAGATGCCTATCAAGCCAAAGGGCTGTGTATTTGAAAGAATGACCGCTTTAATGAGGGTGTTAGTGTCGTTTAGATTTGCAGGTTAGTTGAATTGTGTTTATTAGGGGTGCCAAAAAGCATAACCTTAGTTTTATTTGGGTTTATGTGAATTTGTCTAGAATTTGATGTTTTTCCAAGAAGGGTCTGATCTGCAGATAACCATGTAATCTGCATACATAAGAAGTGGTAGGGCTGGGGTCAAGAAATTTAATATATGTTGAGAACAGCAGAAGGGGAAGCAAACTGAGCCCTGGAGAGTACCTTTCAGAAGATGGGCTTTAGATGAATATGTGGTACCTAATTTAACTTTGAAAAGTCCAGTCAGAAACAAAATGGAAGAACTGTTAAGAGGCATCATCACTAATTCCTTGGTTGAGTATTGCTTTTATAAGGATTGGGTGGTCAGTGGTGTCAAATTCCTTGATGAAATCTATAAAGCTTTCACCATTTAGTTGTCTGTTATGTATAGCCATATGTATGTCATCAGGGAGTGGAAAGATGGCTGTCATAGTGCTGCAGTTTAGCCAGAGACTTCAGTTTGGCAGATTAGGTGTTGCTCATTGAAGGAGTTAGTTGTAGGTTATTTTTTCAAAGACTTTAGCTAGTGTTGAAAGTATAGAAATGGGTCTAAAGTGTGAGGTGGAGAGTGAGTTGCTTGTTTTGCAAAGTGGCTTAACAATGGTCCAGATTCAGTATGAGCTTTTGTGGATTGCATATGTACTCAGAATAGTGTTTAATAAACAAAGGGTGAAGGCCGTCTGAACCTGGAGGGTTGTCACCTGTGATCTTGTTAATGTCCTATTTATTTTTTTGGTTTTCATTTGCTTAAAGTGGAATGGTGGTAGGGAGTCTGCTAGGCTTGGTTCAGCTGTGAAGTCATCTAATGTTTTTTTAGGGTATAGTTTGATAAATTTATGTAGAGCCCCAGGTGTATTGTAGTTGTTTTAGGAGTAGTTAATATTTCTCCTACCTATGATTTGGTTAACTTGGGACCAGAATTGTTAAGGTTATTGTTCTGGTAGTTTTGGAGGTAAGTAACTTTGCACCTTCTGATATTTTTTTTGTGGGGGGATAGGTTCCTAACAAATCCCTCCCTGGTTTATGAAGTATTGTGTTGTTTCCATACTTTATCTCTCTGTTTAAACAAAGCTTTAAGTTATTTTGCCAAGTCATATATTTTGGCTTGGTTTAAGAAATCTTGAAGTAACAGGGAAGCATTTGTTTTGAAGTGTATGCAGTGTTGTGATGAGGTGAAAAGCAGCAGCATTTGTTTTTTGCATGACTGACTGATAATCTGTACTGTTTTACAAGAGCAGTATCAGTGTTGAGCTTGTCCTTCCTGGGTCTGAAATGTATTACTTTAATGGTTAGAAGGTTGCAGAAGTTTCAGATGTGAAGAAAATAGATAGTGGTTACTTAATTAAGGAGATAATGGATGTGGCTGTAGTTTTGTGAGAGATTATTGATAAGTAAGTCAGAGAGTGGTCATTAGATTTGAAATCTGATAGAGTCTTTTCAGCAAGCCATTCACTCTAGTCTTTGTGTTTTTAGTCTAGAAAGGTTAGGTTAAAATCCCTCAATATCAAATTGCTGTATTATGGGATAGCTTTGATGACTGAGGCGATAGTTGTTTTACTCTTGGTTGACAGGAGGGGAAAGTGGCAGCAGCGATAGAGATATTGTAGTCTGAATTTAGAAAGGTGTATTACTAACCAGTTTGGATCATAGTCTGATGAGCTGTTTGCTTGGGTATGTAATTTAGAATGTAGATGAGTTTTGCATAAAGTTCTAATGGCCATTCCTGTTGTTGACATAAGCTTGTTACAAAGAAAGTACCGTCAGCCTGGAATGTGAGAGACAACAGAAGGGGTGGAGTCTTTGAGCTAAATTTTTGTAATGAATTGTATTGGGGGGAGCAATAAATGTTCATCATATTGATCACTGCTGCAGTAGCTTTAGCTATAAGGGTTATATCCTGCATAGATTATAAGAGCCAGCCAGTTTCCAAAGCTTCAGGGCACCTTCCACACTTCCAAAACTGCCAGTCATCTCAAGCTAAGCTGAGCTGAGTAAAAAGGCAGGTTGGGCGTCAAGCCCTTCAGAGTTTCCCTCCTCCAAAGAGTACACTCCGAGGCTTTCAAAGATTGACAGTCAGCTTGTGTAGTTCCTTTGCTGGGCTAATAAGTTCCCTGGGGGGGGGGGGGGTTCTTCCATTTAAAAAAAATGTTTATTTTGTAAACCTTAAGGAAAAGATATTCTGAATCTAGGGGGTCTGCGTTTCAACAGACTGTCACAAGACCATACTGTACTTTTAAACGAGAGAGCTCTTTTTTTCTGTCAATTTAAAAGTAAATGTAAACCATGAAAACCATTTTTTTTTCTGCAGAGCAATTGTTTGTTTCACCTTTTGCAGCTGGAAAAGTGTTTTGAAGTCCTTTGTACTGTGTTTTTCTGTGGAAAAAAATGTGACTTTTAAAGGCTTATAAGTTTTACTGGCTCTTTCAGCTTGTTTTCCCTGGGAAACTGGCAACATTTTCAGCTTGACCATGGAAGAAACTGTCAGTCCCAAAGTAGGTCCTCCTTCTAGCCACAAAAAGAAAAAGTTAAGCAAACAGCCTTTCCCACCACAGCAGGCTGGCAGTTTGTCTCAGTCACAGGTTGTTCACCCTGCTGTGGCCATTAGCTCTACCTCAGACCACTCATCTTTTACCCAGGATCCCTCTGGTGTAGCACTATGGACCACAGGTTAGCCACATTCCCTGCGGCTGTTGGGATTTCCTCAGTGGGCAAGGGAGAGAAGATGCACTCTTTGGTCCTGGGACAGGGAACAGGTAAGGCTTCCCTGTTGTGGAATGCTGTGCCCATCACTTGGAAAGCTGCTGCTACTGCCATTAGTAACACTGATGACCTGTCAAAAAGAAACAGAAAACTGAATATGTATGTACTCTTCAAATTTCTTTAGACAGGAGTAGTTTATTAGGTTTGACTCTGGGTTTAATTCAGGCTGTCGATCCTATAAAGTTGTTTTGGGTAAAAGAAAGAGGGATACCTCTTTTCTTGAAGAGATTTAAGATTCTGAATCAGGAGAGGAGGATGAAAGGGCAGGCACTGGGTTTTCTCCTCACATTTCTGATTCAGACTGAGAGGAGAGCTCAGTTTCTGAATCTCCATCAGGGGATTTCTCTTTGAGACTAAATGTGCCACTGTTTTCAGTGAGAGAACACTGAGGTTTGTCAGTCCATCAGATATGCTATGAGCTGTTGAAGAAGTAATTCCCAAAACATTCACACATTCCTCCAGTTCTGTCAGCTTTGAAAGATGTATGTTACTTCTGCTTTTCATGATGATTAGTCAGCTGCCCCTATAAAAGGATTGGATGTATGAAGTTTTCTCAGTCTTAAGTTTTTATACTTTCTTCCCAAACCTGATCCAGCACCTATGGCTTTAGTTAATCCTACTGCTGCTAAACTTTCAATTCCAGTCCTATTCTTTCTGATAAGGATGGGAAGATTATTGAAAAGTATGGGGAAAAAGTGTGCGCTACTGCAGCTTTGATTTTCAGGATTTTGAATAGTCAGGCTCGAGTGGCCTCCGAAAGACATGCATGAATGGGCGTGCCTTCGCTGAAGATTGGGCATTGGGCTGGCAACTCAGCACCATAAAAATCTACTGCCAAGCATTAGCGGACCGGAGTTCCGCTGTGGTGACCCCTAACCGGGAAAAGCTGAAAAGACAAACAAACAACATATGTTAAAGTTTGTTCTAATTGTGAAAGTATGAGGAATGTTTGTTTTTGCAGTTTCTTATGAGGAAAAATTTGCTTTAAATAATTTATTGCACAAGTCACTACTCATCGTTTGCAGTGTGTGTGTGACTCAGTTGATACTTCTTCCAGGGCTATGGTCATTCTTACTGATTTGAGGAGGTTTGCCTAGCTACATTCTCAGAACTTCTCAGATGAAGTTAAAAATGAGGTTTTAAATAATCCTTTGGGTAGAATCTTAATTTTTTGCAGTGGAGATCAAAAAGTGTGCAAAGTAAGTTGGTACAGAGAATCTGCAAGATTTTTCAAACCTACATTTCCAAAATGTCTAAGGGAGTTTCTAATCCCCCAATCCAGTTTTGGCAAAAAAAAAAAAAGAGGAGTCTCAACAACATGCAGGTAAACAGATGTTTAAGAAATGACAAGGTGGTTCCAGAAATAATTCTGGAACCTCCAAAAAGCAAGGTCAGTCATTCAAGTCAGAATGAGTATGTAATGGACCTTGTCCCCCAATCTCCTTCCAGAACATCTGAATATCCACTTATCTCATTGGCAACCGACAGCTTCTGGTAAATGGGTTCTTAAGATCTTTCATCGAAGCTACAGGTCACATTGGAAGGAAATTCTTCCTTTCCAAGGGGTAATCCCTCATCCATCAAACTAGTTTCTTTTATTTCCACCTGTCCTTTGTCAGATGCTGTCCTAGGGTGTGTGAGAACCAGTTACTCTTTCCCAGATGGGGAAAGATTTTTATTCAAGGATGTTTTTGGTGCCAAAAAAAGAAAATGCCTGCTCTGACCTCTGCAAGAAGTGTAGCTGAGCTGCAAGCTCTTATGGTAAACGAACCCTATTTCATTTTCCACAGAAACAGGGTTTCTTTATCTTTCTTTCTTAAACCTGTTTGCAATAGTGCCCAAATTCAAAATGATATAACTTCTCAACCTATTACCTCTTCTTTCTCGTTTAAGTCTACTGGTTATCCTAGATTTGAAGGATGTTTATCATTGCAGCCCCATTCATCCAGACTTGGGCATTTCTTAAGTTTTGTGCATGTGGACCACATTATCATTTCTCCGCCTTATCCTCTGGACCGTCCAATGGACCAAGAGTGTTCACAGAGCATCTTATTCCAGTGATAGCTCATTGCTTTTTACAGGATGTCCACATTTTTCCTTATTTATATGACTTGCTTATCTTTGCAGCGTCTTTTTCAAAGTGTCAGAAATCTCTCCCTTGGGTGAGAGATCTATTACACAATGTGGGGTTCCAAGAGAAGATTCAAAAGTCTTTTTTGACTCCTTCACACAGAATTGTGCCAGCTTGACACCTCAGTTCAAAGAACTTTTCTTCCACAGGGAAAAATAGATCTTTATCTATGTCTGTTTCTAAGGTTTTCCACTCAGTGTTTTATGTCTTGTGGCATCTGTAATTCTTATGATAGCCCTGGCATGACTCATTTGTCTTTTCAAATCCCAGTGTTTGGTATTGTCAGAAGAGAAATCATTTGAAAACAGCAAATATCCTTAAATCCAGGTCTCCCCTTCTCCTTCCCTGTTCCAGAGCATTCACTCCCCACAGACACCTCAGACAGTACTTGGGGAGCTGTTTCAGGAGGGAAAAATAGTGCAATGTGTATGACGCTAACGGCAGAAGCAAGCACATAAGTATCAATGAGATGCTTGCCCTGATCAAGGCAATCACCTTTGGTCCTGGGACCTCCAAGTTATTACAGACAATGCCACAGTTATGCAGTACATCAAAAAGCAAGGGGAACCAGGTTATACACACCTTTGCAGATTTAGACGTGTTAGTGTGGAAGATAGCTTCACAGTACAATTCACTCTACAAGTATCCTGCAAGGAGGAAAATTCTGTGGAAGACAGGCTGAGCAGTTCAAGGTCAGACCCTCACAAATGGAAACTAGATCAGGGGCTCTTCCAAGATTTGATTCATCTGTGGGAAGTTTATCAAGTAGATCTGCTTTCCTCGTCTATGAACAATCAGCTGGCAAGATTCTTCTGCAGGACTCCATGCAAGAAAGTCTGGAAAACAGATGCCTTTTATTTTCTTTTGCATGAACAGGAATGTTCCTGTATTCTTTTCCACCCTTTCCAGTAATAGCCAGGGTACTTCTGAAGATTCAGAAGGAAAGCCTGTTTATCCATGTAGTGATTCCCTTCTGGCCCAGACAGCTGTAGTTCTCCATTCTTTTGAAAATAGCCAGAGGCAATTATCACAAGCTTCCTCACAAACTGGATCTACTCAAAGAAGAACAAAGGAGTTTGAGACACCCCGAACCCCAGTCAACTTCAGTTGATTGCCTGGATGGTAGGGTCTTAATTCCATTTAGGCACCTGTTTTCTGAAGGTCAGGTACTAATGGAGGCAAGAAAGCCTGCTACTAGAAAATCATTAGCAAATGGAAAAGGTTTTTTAGTTTGTGCCAACAACATAACCAGCACCAATTTGTGGCTAATTATACTCTGTTTTTACAGTATTTTTGTGAGTTACTATCCTATGCCATTTCTTATTCCTCCATCAAGGTTCATTTACCAGCCATTTCAGCATATCTGCCCATGGAAACTTCTGTTTCAGTGCATTCTGATATAAAAATGTTTTTGGAAGGGGTTTTGCTTAAGAGGCCTCCAAGAAAACCAGTGGCCCCTTCTTGGGATTTTAGTTTTGTATTAAAGACATTCCATTTGAACTAGCTAACCTGGCTGAGTTGAGTTTCTGTACATGGAAAACTGTCTTACCAATTACTCTGGCCTCTGCAAGAAGCGTACCAGAGCTGCACGCTCTTATGGTGAGTCAACCCTAGCTCGTTTTCCACAGAAACAGGTTTGATTTAAGAACTATCCTTCTTTTATACCTAAAGTTATATCTGAGTATAAGCCAACTATTTGTCTCCCCATTTTGTTCTTGAGCCAAAAATAAGGGAGAAAGGATAATCCATACGTTGGATGTCCACAGACAACTCTGGTACTATATTGAAAGAACTAAACCTCACAGATTTTCAGATCAGTTGTTTTTCTTGTGAAGGTAAGAAGGGACAACCAGTGTCAAAACATGCTATTTTGAAATGGTTGTCTAAGGCTGCTATCTTTTATTATACTCACCAAAATAAAACTGTCCCAGGCAGGGTCAAGGCCCAGACTGCTGTGTGTGTGTGTGTGTGTGTGTGTGTGTGTGTGTGTGTGTGTGTGTGTGTGTGTGTGTGTGTGTGTGTGTGTGTGTGTGTGTGTGTGTGTGTGTTGGGAGGGGGGTCTTGGTTTTATCTATGGCTTTTTGGAAAGGTTGGATTCTAGAAGTATTCTAGAAGCAGTAACTTAATCCTCAGTACATACCTTTACAAAGCACTGTAAGCTTGATTCCTTCTCTGAATCTAGATCATGCTTTGCTAGGATGATTCTCCAGTGGCTCTTGGACTCCTTTTCCTTTCGCCTCTCATAAGCTACGGTAATCTCTCTGTATAGCTAAGGCTACTACAGTAGTGATCAGTGTGATGAACATAGGACTGTTGTGTAATTTAAGCTTACCATAACAGTAGATGTTTGAAGGATCACTACTGCAGTATCCACTCACTCCATCCCCCTTGTTTTTGGAGTGTTTATGCCAGGGTGTGGATATCTATTATTATTATTTTTTTTGTTATTACTAGCATTATCCTTTCAGGACTCAGTCTCCCTCTCTCTGTTAGAATGAAAGCTCTTAAGGCCTTGATGTCAGCTAGAGCTGACAGTTTGGGTGTGTGGAAGATTCTCCTAAGCTTTGGAAACTGGCTGGCTGTTCATACCCTGTGCAGGATAAAAATATAGTTAAGGCTACAGTAATCATTTGAACATCTGCTGTTAGGTAAGTTTAATTACACAGCTGTACTTTTTGCAGTGTCATCCTATCTTAAATTGTCAGTGTTGTCCTTTTTGAAGTGTAAATTCATTTTTTTCTCATCTCTGAGGTTTATAGATGTTCCCTCAAAAATCACCATGTGATCTCATGGTCCTCAAACTTTCTTAAAGGTATTTTTCTCAAATGGCTCTGTGTTGGAAAAGAGCACAGTATAAAATTGTTTACTTGTACTGCTTTTAGTAGAAAATACAACTCCTTTTCATTTTAGTGCATTTACATCTGCTGCTGTTAATAAAAAGACCCTAGGTAGAAGTGTGAAGAATTATATCTTTGGTCTGGTGGTGTTTTTAAAAAGTCCGAAAATATAACATAAAGAGAAGCATACCAAACTTTAAACAGTGAAGCTACTTGTGTCTTCTAAGGAGTAGGCCAAGGGTATTGCTGCTTTACTTTGAATTCCTTACACCAGGGAAACAAACCACACTATTCCAACCAATTCCACCCCTCACCTGCAGCCCCCCCGATCTCTTTATCAAGAAATTATTTTTAAAATGTTTTCACTGAGAAGCTTTGTCCTTTCACCTTTTGTCTCTTAATATGCTGCTTTTGAGATGTCACCATCTTGTGGAAAGGCAACTTAATGCGGTTGCCTTTTCTGGGAGGTGGTGTGATCTCAGAGGTAGTATATTTAGAGACTAGGGGTATGTGGGGCCAAAGTCCTAACACTAGGGAGTACAGAGGACAAAACTTCCTTTACAAAAGAAAAAAATCCTGTACAACACGGTTTCATAATAAACACTGCACCAGCATAACAGGTAGTGGCAAGCTGATCGACAGGATGATTATCATGTTATCTTGGCAGTAGACTTCACAATGCAGTTAAGTTTCATCCAGCCAGTTCCCTGAGGTGAAGCCAACCCCTCACCCCCATTGTGCAAGATGCCCATGTTCCTTCAAGGGATAGGAGATGGTTTTGAGGTAAACTTTCTCAGCTGAACAATGTAATTCCAGAAAGTTCAAGTCAAAGCAAACTTTAATTTGGCAAAACCCCAAATCTCACTCCTAAAATGCCTGTGTCAGGCCATGCGACCACTTTTTTTCTGCTTTACTCATGAGACTACCAGTCTTTTTTTCCTCCATTTCCTTTGAAGATGTATCTCCCAATATTATGGTGGGGGTATGAAGGAGCCTGTCAATTGCCCAGATGCCTGAACAAAGGCCAGCTTGTTCCATAAGAGACCAGACATCAGATTCTGAGATGTCAGAGATGAGGACATTCAAGAGTCAGGCAAGGCTTCCTCAGATGCCTCAGGTTCCAGTGTTGATTACCAAAACATATCACAGGCATATTTTGATCATTATTGCAGAAGCATTTTGCCCAGTTTCAGGTCCGATTCCAAAATGTTTAACTCTGAGAAAGCTTCTTATAGATGAAAATGGAGAGGGAAAGCCACTAAACACTTTATCAGATTCTGAGAGTAGAGGAGGAAGAGGCGGAGGACCATGGATTTGCCTTCTTGGAGCTGATTTCCCCTATGGTTTGCAGCACTGATGGTAGTGACAAGCATTCCTTGAGTTTCCTTCCATAAGTGTCTTTTGATAAAATCATTAGGTTAGTAAATGAGTGTTTTAAGTGGTTAACCAAACCACTTTAATTTCCCAAGCAAGAATATGTGAGGTTTCTGAAACTCAATCAGCCCATGACTTTAGCCATGTCACTTTTTTATTGTTTCATATGATGTCATTCCATTTTACTGTTGCAGTATTCATAACATCAGCAGCGGCTCAGTGGTGCAGCAGTTAGCATTGTCATCTCACGGCAAGGGTTCTCTAGTTCAGTTCTTAGCTGGGGTGCTTTCTATGCAGAATTTGCATGTCCTCCCTGCATTCACGTGGGTTTCCTCCAGGTGCTCCAGTTCCTCCTACATTCCAAAGATATGTATCTGGAGCATTTCTCCCTGGGCCTTCTCTGAAAATGGGCTCTGTCCCAGTTGGACTTTCCTGGTAAACAGATGTTAAATATAATAAAAATAAATCAGGGATCCCCTGTCAAGGATGGCCCGACATCTGGCCAGTAACCAAAGCCTTCAGGTCACTTTAAGGTGTGCCACACATCACACATATGCTCCTTATGTAGCATACAGCATAAAGGTGACATCTGGATGTACCACCCTGAGAACCTCTTTGCCACCAGTCCAAAAGTCATCAGTTTATCTTCAGTCTAAACACCAGTTCAGTTGCCGTAAACCAAGCCATTGCAGATAAGTACCCCATTGGGGTTATTTTTTTTTTTATTGCTGCTTGTGGGGTATCATGTTGTCCAAGAAGAGTAAATGCCAGTGTGGGAGACAGATTTCCCATAAAGATCGCCATGACCACTGTCTTTTGCCTAGGCACCTCTCACAACCATATATCCTTTTCCATCCATCAGGCCTTTGTACCTAAAACCCTTTGTAGTAGACTCTTTTCTTTGGTGCTCTCTTAAAAATCAGCATCTTAATCTTCTTGCAAAAGACACAATGGAGGGTACTTCCGCTCCGAGGGACAGCCATCAGCGAAGAAGGCCAAGAAGCATAGGCTGGAATTTTCTGCTGTTCAGCCTCCACCAGACATCTCTCCCAAGATGAGTGAATGCCAGCTGTTCGCACAGCTTTATTGTTGGATTCCTCTGTGGCGACAGTGTTGGAGGTCAGCGGGGATCTCAATTTAAGCACATCCGAGGAGGCATTGCAGATGTCCATTTCAGACAGTCAGGAAGGAACCACGGCTAATTATCTCCAAGGGGCCTAGGGGTATTCCTCAAATCTTAGTGAGAGAAGTCGTCTCTACTATCATCATTGAATGCTGTCCTGAGTCAGAGCCTTCCAAATTTTATAAGCTGGACATCCCTTGAAGAAAAAGCAAAAGACTAAACATATCATTCCTGCTTCTGAGGAGCTGCAAAGTGAATAGCAGCTTTCACTCAGGGTTTGTTTAGTGCTTTAATGGCATTGAAACCTCCTCAGGGAGTTTCTGTTCCAGCCCACCCTTGGTCCTCTACTCCACTAAGGGAACAGTATTCTTCTGAGGAGGAGCTGGATTTGGATAAAGAATCCCTTACTTACTCTTCTCAGATTTCGTCTCCTTTGGACTGTGAATCAGAGGAAGAGGAATCTACTAGTCCTGATGCTCCCTTTGAAGAAATTTCTTTTGGGGACACTATCTCGAGGATGATGGAGTTCTTTAAATGGGATTGTGCTCAGGTTGCTGAGGTACATGAAAAATACTATGAGTTGCTGCAGATGGAATCTCCTAAACCTTCTGCTGTTCCTCCTGTTTTGGCTGCCTTGTCGGATGCATTTTCTAATGATTCTAAGGCTCCAGACTCTGTCCTCTGCTCCCAAGAAACCTGATAGAATCTATAGGACACCCGAGGACTGTACATTCTTCTACAGATATCCTTCTGTTGACCCCTTGGTGGTGTCTGTGGCTTCTGACAACCCCTCTTAATTGCTTCCTTCTCCCAAATTACTGTCCTCTGATAAAGATAGTAGGACCATGGAAAGGCTAGGCAACAAGGTTTACACCTCTGCTACTTTGTTTTTGGGGGGCTGTTAATTGTCAGACTTGTGTCCAAGTATTTGTTTGCTCTCCTCCCCAAGGCTTGTCAGTTTATTAATAATCTTCCAGACTCTTCTGCCCTTTCCCTGTTAAGGACTTCCTCCCAGGTGGCTCGTCATTCCATCAAGTGTAGTTATGATGTAGCAGATGCTTTTTCTAGGGCTGCTGCTTTTGGGTTTGTGATGAGGAGGAGTTCTTGGCTTCATCTTCAACCTTTGCCTGATGATATTAAGGCTAAGTTGATGGATGCCCCTCTAATAAACACTTGTTTGGTGAAGCTGCTGCTTCTATGCTCAAGTCCCTCAAGGATAAGAGCAAGGCTTTACAGGAATTTTAACATTTGTTTGTCTCCTGTGCCTAAATTTCGACTCCAATAATCCAACCTTTGCTTGCAGGCAATCTTGCCCTATTCCTAAGGGTAAAAGGGTGGAAAGTGGGCTCCTCCTGCTAAGACTACTCACACTTATTGCCTCAGATGTCTCCTTTTCTAGATAAACCAGGTGCTGTCTGACTATCCTGTTCTTCACAGCCACTTTCCTCTTTCTCTTCACCTCTCTCTCTTTTCTCCCTATTTGGCTACAGACTACTCAGGATTCCTGGGTCCTGTCCATTATTTACCTGGGGTATTTCATGGTGTGGAAATCCCTTCCCCCACTTATGGTTGTTCCTCACCCTGCTCAGGAACATCTCTTTCTTTCCAGAAGTGCTTTGGGACCTTTTGACTTGGGGTATTATTCAAGAGGTGCCTCTGTCCCAAAGGGAGGAGGAGATTTTACTCCAGGAAGTTTCTAGTACCCAGAAAATAGGGCACTTGGAGACCAGTTATAGACCTTTCTTATCTAAACACCTTGCTGAAGGTGCCCTCCTTCTGAATGTTCTCCCTTTAGACTTTATTTCCTCTTCTGCTTCCTCAGGCTTATATGGTGGCATTTTCAGTTCTCAGCTTTGCCCTTTGGCCTTTCTACTGCCCCAAGGGTATTCATCAAATGCCTCATGCCTCTGATTGCTTTTACAGGGGATGCAAGTATTTTCTTACTTAGGTGACCAAGTGTTTCGAGCATCTTCTCCAGAGATCCGTTGCAAAACCTTCATTTTGCCATTTCCCTTCTGCAAAGCCTGGGACTCGTAATAAACTTCAAAAAGTCGTTTTTGACTCCTTCTCAAGACCATGTTTTCTGGGGTACAGGATCCAGACAGTGCCTATGCTGCCATCCCTGCCACCTCCCAAGGCCTTGACACTCCTTTCTTTGGCCTCTATTACAGTCAGAGTTGCTGAGAGCTCTGGGATTCATGGCATCCACCATCCCTATACTTCCTCCGGCCAAACTCCATAAGAGAAAGTTTCAGTGGTTTCTGAAGTCAGATTGGCTTCAACATGTACATCCCCTAGAGTTTTAGTTTTCCTCTGTTGCTACAGAAATGTCTAGCCAGTATTCAAAAGCTTGCAGTCACCTCTAGGTGTGTGGGACATCTGTCATGGCTGGAAGAATGAGGGCCATAAAAGTGATGTCTGCACACACCAGACCTTTGAACTTCTCTGCTACCAATCGAACATCACCTGTTCCTACCATACTGGTCGTCTGACTAAAAATATTAAAAGCACCCCGTTGGGGATGTTTTGTTTTTTGGGTCACTTCATGCTCCTGTGGGTTCATGTCATCTAGGAAGGGTAAGTGCAAGTGCAGCCATCAGACTCCCCAAAAAGATGCCCACAAGCTCTGCCTTTTTTGTCTAGGGCCTACACATAACCATAATCTTTCCCTATTTGCCAGGCCTTCATACCCAAAACCCTGCATAGCAGATTACAAGCTTTGAGTATATATCTCAAGAACCCAGTGCCTTAAACACTTAGCCTTCGGTATTGGGGCCGTCCGGTCAGCCCATTGAGCCGCCCAAGAAAAAGGCCAAAATGGGTAGGCCTGTAGTTGCACTTCTGCCACCCAAATTTCTCCTTTGGCTGATGTCGGCCTGGAAGAGTAAATAGTTGCTGCCGATATGGGTACAGTGGGTACTGATGTGGAAGCTGCAGAACCCAGAGCGGTAGGCACATCCTCTGAGGTCTTGCAGATGTCAGCTTCCGACAGCGAGGGGGAACTTTGGCTTGCACCGCCCACCCAGGTGGATCCCTTCTCTACTGTGCTGTTAACTGACACTGGGCCCTTCATGGTCCGGACACCCATAGGACCTTCTTTAAAAAAAAAAAAAAAAAAGGAGAAAAGGAAGTATACTTCTCCCCTGGCAGAAAGCCAGCCTGATTAGTAGGCCTTTTCACAGAGTCTATTCAATGCCTTCATGGTCTTAAGGCCTGCTATTCCCTTAACCTCCCCAGTGGCTCCCCCTTTGATGAGCCCCAGGCCATAGATGCCACTCAGGTAGAGGTGGAAGAATCCTTTGAGTCTTTCTCAAAGGATTCACTTTCTTATTTCTCTCAGTTACCCTCTCCTCTTGGCTATGCCTCCTCAGAGGAAGAATCTGCTGAAGCAGATTCCCCAGCTGAGGATCTCACCTTTGGGGAGACCATTGCTAAGATGAGGGAACATTTCTAATGATATTCCTCTGAGATGACAGAAGTTCAGAAAATATGCTACAAACTCCTTCAGATGGACTGCCCTGTCCTTTCAGCTGTACCACCGGTACAGCCAGCTTTTCTTGATGCATTTAGTGCAGCATATCTTAACACAGACTCTCAGCCTCCTGCACCCTGCAGGCCTGACACATTCTACAAAATCTCTAAGGGAGCCAAGTTCTTGGTTAAGTGCCATGCTGCTGACCCAGCCACTGTCTCATTTTTAGTGGACAAGCCATCCAAACTCCTCCTTCCTACTGACAAAGAAAGTAAAGCCATGGAATGCCTTGGGAAGAAAGTTTATACATCCTCTACCTTGGCATTCAGGGCAATACATTATCAAACACACGTCCAAGTCTGCCCTAGCACATTTGAAAAAGCCACCAAACAGTTGTCTGACATTCCAGACTCTCCTGCCAAAACTCAACTGTCTAGCCTTATTTCCTTAACCTCTCATGTCACTAGACACTCCATTAAGTGCAGCTACAATGCTGCAGAAGCTTCAGCAAGGTCTCCTGCATCTGCCTCAGTCCTGAGGAGATATTCTTGGTAAAGGCTGCAGCCTCTACCATATGACATCAGAGCAAAATTATTAGCTGCACCTTTAAGATAACTCAGCTCTATTGGAGACTAAAGTAGCAGACTTATTCAAAACTCTGCAACAAAAGGGGAAGGAGTTGCAAGACCTTAAGCACTTGTTTCTTTCTCCTATCCCCAAGATCTGTAGGAATTACCCTTCAAAAACCCAGTTTATCTGGAAGCATTCTGCTCCCACCCCTCCTTTCAGACCCAGGAAAACTGACAGGAAGCAAACTACTCCTTCCAGACCTGCCCAGACTACAACACAGAAGCCTCAGTTTCAAGACAGAGCAGGTAGTCTGTCACTGTCTGCCACTCTTGAACCCCCCCCCACTCCATTCCCCTGTCATTAAGGTTCTCACTGTCTCCTTGTGTGGAAAAGCTTCACCACAGAGATAGGTTCCATCTGTAATAGGGTTATTTCATGAATTGGATCAATACTCCATCTTGGAGAGGTATTCCTCAGCCACGCAAATAGCAACTTCCTTTTTTTCAAGCAGTTCTAGACACCCTCATTGCTCAGAGAACTATTCATCTTCTTTCTCTAACAGAACAAGGGAAAGGGTTATGTTCCAGGCTCTTCCTAGTCCCAAGGAAAGATGGCCCCTGGAGGCCAATCCTATATCTCTCCCACCTAAATCTCTTCCTGCATGTGCCCACCTTCCAGATGCTCACCTTGCAAACCCTTTTCCCTTTGATTTTACCTCAGGGATTCATGGCCACTCTGGACATCAAGGATGCCTACCTTCACATCCCTGTAAGGCCCAATCTTAGGAGATATCTGCGTTTTTCTGTGGCCTCCTCACATTATCAGTTCTTGGCTTTGCCCTTCGGTCTCTCTACAGCACCGAGGATCTTCACCAAGTGCCTGGCATCAGTGGTGGCCTTCTGCAGGACCCAAGAGATTCAAATTTTCTTTTACTTAGACAACCTGCTTATTCAGGCGAATTAAAAAGAAACCCTCCTCCTCTATCTGCAGTCATCTCTCTCCCTCCTACAGGCACAGGGCTTCAAGATAAATTATCTCAAGTCCAACCTGACCCCATCACAAGACCTTGTCTTCTTGGGATGCAGGATTCGGATATATATTATGAAGGCTTTCCTGCCACCCTAAAAGGTGGAGAACTTAAGGCAGTATCAGCTCACTGTCCTTCAGGCCACAGAATTGACTGCCAGGCAGTACCTCAGGCTCCTGGGCCACATGGCATCAACAGTCTCCATATTACCATTGGTGAGACTTCACATGAGGAAGCTACAGTGATACCCAAGATCCATATGGGCTCAAAACTCTGATACCCTAGAATTCAGAATCCCCTTTTTACCTTGCCTCAAAAAAGAGATTTAATGGTAGTTGAATCAGGTGAGCTACAACCCAGGTCTACTTCTTCAGGTGCCCCTGCCAGTACAGGAAATGTACACGGATGCCTCCTCTGGTGTGGGGAGAAACCATGGGCTCCTTAAGAGTCCATGGTTACTTGGCCAAACTCCACCAAACAGTAGTATATCAATGTCCGAGAGATGAGTGCAATTCTTTTGGCCCTGAAGGCCTTTCACCCTGCCCTGAAACAAGGCCCATTTAAAACTGTTCACAGGCAGCGCTACAGTTCTGTGGTATGTCAACAAGCAGGTTGGAACAAAATCATATTTGCTTTGCAGACTAGCTCTCCTAGTGTGGGAGTTGGCCACAAAGCAGGGAGACACACTTCAAGCTGTGTACATTCCTTCAGAACAGAATTCTCAGGCAGGCGCCTTAAGCAGGTCCATGTCACAGTCCCATGAATGGATGCTCCACAGGGATGTCTTCTTGGACATAGTCCACAGATGGGGGTATACCTCAAACAATCTGTTTGCCTCCCCCATGAACAGACAACTTCCATCCTTTTACACCAGGTTGGCCAACCCTTTGGCAAGGGCAACAGATGCCTTTTCAATCCCCTGAAGGGGATGTTTCTTTATGCATTCCCCCCTTCCCACTTCTTCAGAAAGTCCTACTGAAAATTCATCAGGACAGACCAAAAATCTTGTTGGCAACTCCCTTTTGGCCATGACAGCACTGGTTCTCCCTCCCTCTGCAGTTAGTCAAAGGCAGTCAACACAACTTACCCTACAAAGTGGACTTTCTCACACAGGACAAGGGATCTCTGATCCGTCCACACTGGCAATCTCTACAGCTTACCCTGTGAGTGATAGAATTCTGATCCCTTACAGACAGCTATACAGTGAGGACATGCTTACAGTCATGCAGGAGGTCAAGAAACCTAACAGTAGGAGTGTGTCTAAATGGAAATGATTCTCCATATGGTGTCTTCAAAGACAGTTGGACCCTTTTCAGGGTGATGTCCCCTTGGTACTGTCCGATCTGTGTGAACTTTTGCAAACAGGGTTAACTTACTTCTCCATCAAGACTCACCCGGCTGCCATTTCAGCTTGTTTGCCTCCGGAACCCCCTTTGGCTTCCAGAATACCTGTAAAGTTGTTCGTAAAGGGAGTGCTACACCTCAGGCCCCCCAGGAAATCTATTCCCTCTCCCAGGGACCTGAATTATGTCTTGGAGAAGCTCACAGCCTCCAAAGCTTCTCTGAAAGCCTGCACATGGAAAACAGTATTCCCAGTGGCCTTGACATCAACTAGATGAGTGCCCGAGCTACAAGCTGTCCTGCCCATTCCCCTTTCCTCATCTTCCATAAAGACAAGGTAATCCTTAGGACCAGCCCTTCCTTCATGCCCAAGGTGGTCAATTAGCTTTCCTTAAACAAAGCTATTCACCTACCCTCCTTGTTTGCCCATCTTCAGAGTGACAGTGATAGTCTTACATTTCCTTGATGTGCACAGACAGCACATTTTCTACTGAGACAAGACTAAGTCTATCAGAAAATCTGTCCAGTTGTTTGTCTCCTTCTACCCCAGGGCTGTGGGGAAAGCTGTAACCAAACAGACCATTTCAGCCTGGATTTTCAGGGCAGTTACCTTCTGCTATGCTCACCATGGGAAATCCGTCAGGCCCAAGGTTAAGGTACACTCCACTAGGGCTATGTCTTTATCAGGCGCTTTCTTTAAAGGATTAGAAACTGCCACCATATTAGAGGCAGCTACATGGACATCTGTCCACACATTCATCAAACATTACAAATTGGACCATATCTGTAGATCCAGCACGGGATTTGCCAGGGCTATCCTCCATGGATTTTTGGAGAATTCTTCCAAGCCACCACCCTCTTCCGCACAGTGAGCTTTGGCACTCACCCAAGAGTACGGAATACTGCAATATAGGAATAGAAGGACATAGAATAGTTGTATAAAATCTTACCATAACCATAGATGTCCTTCTCTTCCATGTTGCAGTATTCCTTCCCATCCACCTTTCCCGTGTGTTCACAAATGGTCTCTTGGCACTGAACTTACACAGATTGGCCTGGGACTGGGTTCCAAATGGGGCGCTCAGTTCTGAGGTCTGGTGCATGCGGACATCACTTTTATGACCCACGTTCCTCCAGCCATATCAGACATCCCATGCACCTAGCAGTGACTGCAAACTTTTGAATACTGGCCGGGCATTCGGTTAGCAAGAGGAGAAAACTCAGGACTACAGAATACTGCAACATGGAAGAGAAGGATATGTATGGTTATGGTAAGATTTTACACAACCATTCTTTCCTCTTCTGCCTCATCTCAAAAAGGAACTTTGCAAGTGGATCCAGCGGTTGTCAATAAAAATCCAGGGCTCCTCTTTCATCCCTCTCTCTTCTGTCTCAGGAGTTGTTCACAGATGCTTCAGATTTGGGATGGGGAGTAGCTTTTGGCTCCCTAAAAGTGCAGGGGCTGCAGTTGCCTCTTCAATACTAACAGCACGTCAGTATCAAAGAGATGAGAGCTCTTCTGGTGCTTCAGGCTGTTCGTCCTTTTTTCTCCCCTGGACCTCTGAAGATATTTACATACAATCCCACTGTGATGTGGTATGTAAACAAATGTTGATGGGGTGGGGGCAAGATCTTATTTTCTTTGCCGGTTGGCACTCCTAGTGTGGGATCTTTTGGTCCAGTATCAAGTGACTTTTAAGGCAGTTTACATTCCCTCAGGTCAAAACATTATGGCAGACACTCTGAGCAGGTTCTTAACTCAGTCCCACAAATGGATGCTTTACAGGGATGTGTTTCCGGACCTTGTCAACCAGTGGGGGATACTCCTCATATAGATCTCATTGCTTCCCCTCTGAACAGTAAACTTCTTCTATTTTGTGCCAGAGTCCCAGGTCCTCTAGTTTGGAAAGTGGACTCCCTATCTTTTTCCTGGATGGGGATGTTTCTTTATGCTTTCTCTCATTCCAAAAGTCCTGTTCAAAATTCAACAAGATGCTCCCAAAATATTGTTGGTGAATCCCTTTTGGCCAAGACAGCATTGCTTCCCTCTTCTGCATTTAGCCAAGGCCAATCCGTCACACAATACCTCACAGGGTGGGTCTACTCGCATAATACAGGGAATCTCTCTAATCTGTCCCCACCTATCAACTTTTCATCTGACACTGTGGGTGATAGGATTTTGATTCCACATAGACACCTTTTTTTCGGAGGACATAATTAGGGTCCTGCAGTAGGCTAGGAAATCAAATACTAGGAAATTCTACTTGTCCAAATGGAAAATGTCTTCAGTTTGGTGTCTTTTTTGTAACCCTGATGCACTTTCTGTGGATGTTCCTTTGTTTCTCTCTCATCTGTTTGAATTGCTCAATGCTGTGTTGACTGCTTTTTCTGTTAAGGCCCATTTATCAGCTGTCTCTGCTTGTCTGCCTTTATCTCCTCCTTTAGCCTCTAGATTTTAGGCTAAACAATTCCTAAATGGTGTCCTTCATATTAGGCCTCCCAGGAAGCCTGTTCTTCCTCCCTGGGATCTTAATTTTGTTTTGGAAAAATTGACTCGGGCTCCATTTGAGCCTGCAGCTTCAGATTGTTTGCAACATTGCTATTGGAATACTGTACTTTTGTTAGACCTTACTTCTGACAGATGGGTGTTTGAGATTCAAGCCCTTATGATTTGTCCTCTTTTTTGGTGTTTTTTTAAGGACAACGTGTCCTTACATACTAATCTTTCTTTTATGCCCAAGGTGGTGAATGAATTGTCCCTTAATCAGTCTATTCATTTGGCCACTTTTTTCCCTTCTCCACAGTCTGCTAGTGAGAAGTGCTACATGCATTGGATGTGCATAGATAACTTTTTATTTGGACAAGACTATGACTATTAGGAAATTTGATAAGGTCTTTCTTCATCCTAGGTCCTATGTAAACTGGTATCTTCTTGGATCTCAAAAGCTATCTCTTTGTTATTCCTTTCATGGTTAATGCCTTCCTTATTCTGTTAAGGCTCATTCTACTAGGGCCATGACTACTTCTGGTGCTTTTTCCAGGGGTTTAGATAAAAACTGTATTCTTGAGGCAGCTATCTGGACTTCTGTGCATACATTTACCAAGCACTACAAGTTGGATAGAATCTCCAGAGCTAGAGCTGGTTTTGCTAGGGCCATCCTTCATGGCTTCCTAGAAGGCTGTGCTGATATTCTTCGTGTTTCACTGTTGCAGTCATTACATTTGGGTAATCTGCTAGCAGGTTGCCCTCAGTCGGCCTGAATTCCAAAGTCTTGGGTCCTACGTCGATTGCTGTCTCCTATGAGGATTCTGATGCTGAGGAGTCTATTCCATCTGCATCTCCTCCTGAGGATTATTAATTTGGAGAAACCTTGCATACTTTGAAGGAGCATTTTCACTTGGAGAGTCAAGACTTCTCAGAATCAAAAGAGAGGCTCAGGGATTTCCTCCTTCTTCCTCAGCACAAGCCTTTAGCCATTCCCCCTGTGTTAGACATTGTGGATGATGTTTTTTCGGAGTCAAGCCTGACCCCTGACTCTCTACCTCCGTCTCCCAGTAAGCCGGACAGGTATTACAGGGTCCCTGACTTTCATAAATTTTTATTTAGAAACCCTGCTGCTGATCCTGAAACTATTTCACAGGGTCCAAAGGGAGTTAAGGCCTCAACAGCAAAAAACCCTACCCCCTCCAACAGGGATTCAAGGGTGCTGGACAGATGGGGGCAAAAGGTTTATACATCTGCAACCTTGGCAATTAGGGCCTTAAACTGTCAATTTAATATGCTTAAGTGCCAAGAACATGTTATGGGATTGCTGAAACAGAAAATGATGTTGATTTTAGAATGTGCAGAAAATAAGGAATTGCAGGAATTATTGCATGCAGCTGAACAAGTTGGAAAGCATACTTTGCAATGTGGTTTTGTTTCTTTAGAGGCCTCCTGCAGGGCCGCAGTTACTAGATCTGTGATTAGGAGGCATGCCTGGTTAAAGGAACAAAATTTGCCTGATCATGTTAAAGCAAAATTGCTAGATGCACCTTTACAGCATGATTCTATGTTTGGTATTAAGGCAGAAGAGGTTTTAAAGAAAATGGAAGACAAAGCTAAGTCTATGCAAACTGTTAAGGATTTCTTACAAGTGTAGCCACGTAGATTCAGTAGACACTGGCCTACAAAAAATTGGTCCTTTCCTATGTCAGACAGAGCTCAAAGGGGCAAATCCAGACGACCTAAGGTTTCCAGGTACCAGGCTCAAGACTCATACAGGTCAAAGCAATGGGGTGCATCCAAGGGAGCCCGCAGGATTTTTTGCAGGGGGGTGCAAACCCAGAGCCCTGACCATGCAGCCCCATCCCTTCTGTCCACACAGCCCCCCCACCCACGCAGCCATTCCAGTGTCCCATTACTTGGCTATTTCTCCCCATTTGTCATAGAGACTGTTCAAATCGCTCAGTGTGCATCCTGTTTTATGCTTTACTTCTGCAATGATTACAGATATTTGGATTTCATTTACAACTTTTATTTCACATTGTATAGCACAAACACTGATAAACATTTACGAAACCTAAACAAAGCAATAGTCTTACAATGAAAACAGACTTAACATTAAAACTTCTCTACCTTTGCAACTCACATTCACAGAAACAGCATTGAAACCCACATTCAAAGAAAATGCATCTGGCAATGGCAGTTTAAGTTTACCTTTGGACTGTTTTCAAACCATAGGCCACTTGTACACATTTTTAGAACCATGCAGAAGTGCTTTGATTCACTTCCTGATTATATTAATTATAATTTATAATAATTTAATTATATCCCTTGTATAATACAGCACCACTTGTTAGTGTGTTTTATAGTTTTGAACATTTTTCCAGTAAGCATTGAAACAAAACATATGAACCAATAATGACAAACTGCCCATTTCAGAACATGTCAACCATAAAAGGCCACTCAAACTTCTATCATTACAATCCACCAATATCAGTCAATATGCACAATCCCTGCAGAAGTAAAAGTCATCTGAAAAATTCCACATTGAAGAGATCTGAAACTGATGAAGAGGTTGTTTTATATTTTATATTTTAGTGTTTCATCTACAAATTCAGTGCCTGCTGCCCTTAAAGAATAAATTGCCTGTGTTACATTAAAAATAAATGGTAAGCTGGTATACTGTAATAGGGATTGGGTGGCAAGCTGAAAAAACAAGTTCATAGTTACTCGGCATCTCAGACAAAGGAGGACATATTCAGGACCCCACCCCCTTAAAATACAAATCTACATGCTGTGGGTGTAGAACCTACAGCCCTCTACATTAAGATGCAAGTATACTACCTACTGTTTTACTAACACTGCTTTAAAATTCTGTACCACAATAATGATACCATTTGCTAACCAAAGCAGTTGCACATTGTAAACTTACCATGAGCAGCAGTAAACTTCTCTTCCCTTGAAGCTCACAATTCCTTGAAAATGCACTTAAAAATAAATTCCACCTGCTAACTCTAAATAAGGCATTACACACACACACACACACCTCAACCTCTTAGTGCAAGAAATCCGGACAAAGCCTAAAATAAAGAGGGACAGATTATAAATATTGCTCTCATGAACTTAATTTTCTAGAATAACAAAGATTTTTGTTAGTATGCATTTTTCTAAAGGATATAACATCTAAAACTCAAATGTTCATTTTTTTATTTAGCAACTTCATTCCTTTTTAGGAGGAATATGGGGCAAAAATCTGAATACACACAAACTATTTATAAACATAATTTAATCTGTGTTTGAACCTATTTTTGGTTAGTCTGTGTTCGTTATTCAAATTACAATGACAGGTATGTGTTTAATACTGATGATAATAATTAAGCATATTTTGTGGTCTTAAATCACTCATTTCAAAAAGAACCTGTTGATCAATATTTTGTGTAGTAGGCCTCCTTGCCAATCTTGTCCACACAAGAATGACCCCGAGTAGGCAATCATTTGGTAGACATCAGGCATTATGATGAGGAAGAGTGTGGAGAAGGAAGATGTATCCGTATACAGCTCTCTTACTGCCAGTTCTTCAAACATTACACACCAAATATCAACATTTTTAGTGCAGCTACATTTGTACTCCACATGCACTGTAAGATCAGCCTTTTCATATTTTCCAGTCTGAAGGGTCTTTCATTGAGAATGTTTACTCATTTGGGCAATACAGATGTGCTGATCGCACAATTCCATTCCAAAGTTGCTTATAGTTTATGGTTTTGAAAAGTTCTTCTTTTGGTGTGTGTGTGTGGGGGGGGGGGGGGGGGAATCGCCCATTTCAATTTAATTATATGTAAATTGATGAATACTGATTATCTGTATTGTATCTAAGCAAGATAAATACTCTGATTTTGTGGGAATGGTCAAACAAACACAGACTTAGAATGTTGACCTCACTAGTGGATTGTGTTAGATAAAGTAATTCATTTAAATTGCTAGGATGCATGTTCAGTTATGTTTAGGGTTCTGTTAGACAAAGCCACCAAAAATAAAGCTATGCAAGAGAAGCGCTTTAAAGCACACAGCTAAGCTTTCATTACAGGGGAAGGAAAAGATGTTTGAAAACATGAAAGTGAGTCAGCAAATCTAAATATGATACATTTGCTTCAGAAGAGAAAGAAGATGAACAGAATCAAAATACAATATCAATACTGAACATGTGAGCTGTATAGAGCAATTATTTACTTTGTACAGCGCTTGTCTTATTGACTTTACTTGCAGAAAGCTACCCTTCCAGAACAATACCTTGGACAGCTCCTGGGCTCACCATTTTTCCAGAAATGAAGACCGACTCCAGTGATAACATGTAAAACAGTAACACTAAATTTTGCTCTTCCTGTAAGCCTTGGTTATGTATAAGGCAGGTGATGACAAACCAAGGGGTGTAGGCACTGACGAATTCAGAGTTTAGATAAGGGTTACCCGTATCACTGAATAACTGGGTACAAACAGGCTCAAAGGATGTAAATATGGGACACGCTTTAAATACTAGAATTATTTACTCATAAAGTTGACAGAATAAGATGACATATACTAATGTATATGTT
Organism: Protopterus annectens; assembly: GCF_019279795.1. NCBI lineage: Eukaryota > Metazoa > Chordata > Ceratodontiformes > Protopteridae > Protopterus > Protopterus annectens. Next base: position 1,043,706,210 of record NC_056732.1, read on the forward strand.
TGTGATGCATTAGAAGTCTGGGACTCTAATGGGTGTTACTTCTTACTGTAACCTCACTGTTTTATATAAACCAAAATATTAGAAGACAGAATACATTTAAGGCAAAATTATTAATATCATTGCTAACAAGAGAGAAACGAGAGACATGCCTGTTGGAGAGTGCTAAGGAAAGGGGATAAACTTGGTGAAATGGGATCACTAACTGATAAGAATAAAATGGTTTGAAGAGTGGGAAAAGTAGGTACAATGACAGAGAAGCAAAATAGGAAAGTTGAGTTGCAGATGTTAAGAATGAAGATGCATGCTGTGAGGAAACGCGACAGAGAAGGGTGAGTATGATGAAAAAATGTTGTGACTTAAAACATACCTCTCACTCTAAAAATACACACAGATAACTATTGGGAAGGTGACAACTTACAAGCAAAACTTTTTTAATGACAGCTTTGTCTGTAAAATTAAAATAAAGCTATGAAAATCATGAATCGCATTTCAAAATGTGCTGTTTCTGTTAAGAACTTGACTGTCTCTCTCCGCTCATATGGTTCACTTTACCATACTGCAGTGCAACAATCCCACAAATGAACTGACATTACACTATTGTAATATATTCTGTTATCAGGAATGTTGCAGGCTTCTGTACACAAGACAAGATTCATAGTTAATGTCACACTGTAAGCTATCCTTTTAATGCAGAGGAGCTAAGAGTTACGGATGCTGACTGTTTATAGCAGGGCAGCACTGTGTAATTCTTATTACAGTGTCCTTTTTGTTTTGATACCCTGAAAAGAACTACCCCATGATATTTACTGGAGCCTGCTAGTGGGCCCTTGTTGCTTGGCTAGTAAGCAGAAATGGTGAAGGCAGTTCAGAAAGTTCATCACTGTACTTGTGTCCCATTCCTGCATATTAATGCTCTTCTTTTTCTTCCTACTCTGTGAATGGCATCACAATACTACGGTTTATTTCCCTATTTTGAGTATTATTTGGCTGTACTGTTGTCATCATAGTACTGATTAATGCACATTGGAGCAGGTATGCTGCTGTGTTTTAGCAGCAGGAACAGCTTTATTTACAGGATATGAAATTAGCTTAGTTTATGTGCAGAGTATATGTGTATATAGAAATGTAATATTAGTGTGCTGGCATGGATTCAAGTGGTAGCAGGTCTTACACACATGCATACCCACCCCTGACTACCTACTTCTTACATCCACATGCCCCTACCTATTTCTCACACAGACACACACCTCTTAATCTCTTAAACATTTAAACACACACATGGACAAACACATTTACCTCTCACTTGTACCTTCATCCATAGTCCAGACGTCTTCTGGAATTCAAATTGCGCGGGAGCAGAAGATGAAGATGTAAACCATCAGTCGCACAAAAGCAGAAGTGTCTGTATGACTGGACGTAAAGGGTGTTCTTAAAGTAGAACAACCTTTAAAAAAATAACTGTTTTTTTTTTTTTGTTTTTTTTTTTATTTAAAAGAAAATAAATCTCCCGGTCAGCCAGTTCCAGGGGGGTGCAAATGCACCCCCTTGCACCGGCCTGCGGGCGCCTTTGGGCGCATCCACCACCAAATCTGGGGGAGATGAAGCATAAACCTACAGAAAACAATCCCAATGACTTCCCTCTGCCTACACCAAGCACTTATCTGTTGGCAGTACCCATAGGGGGAAAATTAGCACTTTTTGCTCAAAATTGGCAATTAATAAGCCAGGACAAGTGGGTAGTGAACATTGTATCACAGGAATATGGATTCCATTTCCACACTCTGCCAATGACATATGGTTGGCCAGACCTGCCAAAATCCCAATCGGCAGAGGCACAGAAACAGGTTACATCCCTCATGGATATGGGGGCCATTCATACAGTACCAGAACAGGAAAAAGAACAAGGTTTTTACTCAAGACTGTTCTTGGTACCCAGAAAGGACAAGGTCTGGCTGCCAATACTGGATTTATTGATTTTGAACACATACCTGGACATTACAAAATTCAAAATGCTCACCTTGCAACAGCTTCTGCCCATGCTGGGCAAGAATGCTTGGCTGGTGACTTTAGACTTAGAGGCATACCTGCATGTCTCAGTAAGACAGTCGTGCAGAAGATACCTCAGATTCAAGGCTGGCTTAATGCATTACCAATTCTCTGCACTGCCCTTTGGCTTATCTATTGCACCCAGGGTCTTTACAAAGTGCCTGGCAGCAGTAATTGCATTTTGCAGACAAAGACGTATTCAAATATATCCTTACTTGGACGGTTGTCTCATTCAAGCAGAGAACAAAGACACTCTTCTACGACATCTAGCATTTGTGAAAAGGCTTCTAGCATGCCGAGGGTACACAACAAATGAAAAGAAATCACAACTGGTACCCTCTCAAAAGATAATATTCCTGGGTGCAAGCTTGAATACAACTGCCCAGATGGGTTACCTCACGCCAAACAAACAAAGGCAACTGACTACTTACTTCAAACTGATGGCAACAAAAATCCAGTCTTCTGCAAGACAAATTCTGCAGGCTCTGGGCTTCATGGCATCCTGCATCCTACTAATTCCATATGCAAGACTGCATATGAGGAAACTTCAGTGGTACCTAAAAGGTTTATGGAGTCAACATTCACACAGCCTGGAAACAATGATTCCTCTCATCCCATGCCTGGAACAGGAGTTTCTATGGTGGGCAAAGTCCTGTCATCAAAACACGGGATGGCCCTTCACTCTACCCCCTGCCAGCCAGACCTTAACAACAGATGCATCAGATTATGCCTGGGTGGCACACATGGCAGGAAGATGCATACAGGGCATATGGGCACCAAATCAAATGCATCTACATAACCAGAAAGAGATGCTAGCTGTTCAACATGCCCTAATAGCTTTCAAGGACTTACTTCATCCAGGACAACTACTGGTAAAGATGAACAACACAACAGTCATGTGGTATATAAACAAGCAAGGGGGCACACACTCATACCCCCTTTGCAGATTAGCCATGGCACTGTGGGACACAGCTTTGACCTACCAAATAAATCTTCAAGCTCAATTCCTGCCAGAAAAACAGAACACTCTGGCAGATGATTTAAGCAGAAACCTGATGGATCCTCACGAGTGGAAACTAAATCCACAAGTATTCAGCATGGTAACAGAGAAGTGGGGGAGCCCAGACATAGATCTATTTGCCTCTCCACAAAATTTTCAATTGAAAAGATTCTGCACAAGGACTTATCACAGACAAGCATGGAAAGTGGACACCCTATCCTTTAGTTGGAAAAACCTGTCAGTTTACGCCTTTCCTCCTCTGCCTCTTCTACCCAAGGTCCTCCTAAAAGTCGAACAAGAGAAGCCAAAGATGATATTAATTGCACCGGACTGGCCCCGCCAATACTGGTACCCAATCCTAAGGAACTTGTCTCAATACCCAGCTTGGACCTTGCCTCAAAGACCACAACTACTGTCCCAGCAAACCAATCAGATCCTGCACAATCAACTACAGACTCTGAACCTGACAGCATGGCTAATCATGTAATCATACGAATGACACCTCTCAGTAAGGCTGTGATGGATGTCATTTTGGAAGCCAGAAGGCCTAGTACTAGAAAATCTTATGCTGACCAATGGAAGAGATTCTGTGCTTGGAATCAAGCACAAGGTACTGATACAGCAGAACCACATATTCCTCAGATATTACAGTAATTAACTGAGATGCTTGACAAAGGCCTCTTTCTCATCGATCAAAATCCATGCCTCTGCCGTTTCGGCTCATTACAATACAGAGCCACCTATCTTTTCTCATCCTTTACTAAAGCAGTATCTTAGAGGAGCCAAAATCCTAAGGCCTCCTAGAAGATCACCATTACCTGCATGGGACTTCAATTATGTGTTGGAAAAGATCACCCTGCCTCCATTTGAACCAGCCGCTACCGCTGATATAAAGTTCTTATCATGGAAGACAGCTCTGCTACTAGAAATTACTTCAGCAAGAAGAGTTTCAGAGCTACAGGCCCTCATGGCTGTAGAGCCTTTTATCATATTTTACACAGACAGGGTGTCTCTGAGAACAAATTCTACTTTTATGTCTAAGGTGGTCTCCAGTGTGGCTCTTAACCAAACTATTCATCTGCCAACTTTTTATCCAAATCCGCAGAACAAAGGGGAGAGAATTCTGCATTCCTTGGACGTACACAGACAGCTAAGATTCTACTTGAGCAGGATAAAAGCTCTAAGAAAAACTGAGCAATTACTAGTGTCATATGCTGCAGGATCAGAGGGAAAGGCTATCTCAAAGCAGACCATTTCAAAGTGGATAAGCCACTGCATCCGTTTCTGCTACTTACACCATGGTAAACCTGTGCCCAAGGGCATTAGGTCTCATTCCACCAGAGCTGCAGCTACTTCGGCAGCCTTTCTCAGAGGAGTACCAACCAAAGACATTCTAGAGGCTGTTACTTGGAGTTCTGTCCACACCTTTACAAAGCATTACCATTTGCCTCTCTACTCTTAAGTCCAGGGCAGGCTTTGCCACTGCAGTGCTGCAGGGCCTTATAGCCTCACCTAATGCTGTGTAGCTCCAGCCTCCCAACCATAGCTTTGGGATTCTACCCAAATGTAATGACCGCAACAGTGAAACACGAAGAACATAGTACAATTGTGTATACTTACCATAAATGTAGATGTTCGAGTGTATTCACTGTTGCAGTCCAGGTTACCCTCCCGCCATCTCCCTGTCTTTCTACAGTTTATCTTTTCTTCTCTATTTTCTACAACTTATGTGGTGTATTTGCTTGTAGATGAAGGTAAAGTTTATATTGATGCATGTATATAGCTATTTATATATAATATTGCTACCTTTTTGGGAGCACCTGACATCGGGGGCAAGAAAAACTAAAGAAAATGGCGTCAGCTGTATGTTTTATACCCCTGACGACGTGACGTCATGGAAGAGGAGACAGCAACCAACGCAAGACCGAAGACTTTGGAATTCAGGCCGACTGAGGGCAACCTGCCAGCAGATTAACCAAATGTAATGACTGCAACAGTGAATACACTCGAACATCTACATTTATGGTAAGTGTACACAACTATACTGTCTTTCCTCCTCCTCCTCCTCCCAAGTTTCTTCCTGAGCTTTGGCACACTCCCTAATGTTATAAATACTTTAACAGTGAAATGGAAGGACATGGTACAGTTATGTAAAATCTTACCATAACTGTAGAGGTCCATCTCTTCACTGTTGCAGTATTCACTCCACTTCTTCCTCCCCCTTTTCCATTTGCTTTCTGGATGTACTTTTTCTTGGACTGGTATTCCTACTGGAGCTCTCGCCTTTATGCCCTATGTGTGGCATACCTTAAAGCAAGCTAAAGGCTTTAGTATACAGGCCAGATGTCAGGCCGCTCTTGACAGGGGATCCCTGATATGAATACTGCAACAGTGAAGAGAAGGACATCTGCCATTATGGTAAGATTTTACACCACTGTCCTATGTTGTTGATACTGACAAAGAATCTGATGCACTGTCACATGCATCTGAAAAACAGAATTTATATGGTACTAAAGGAACTCCGCTATTCATACTACAGTCACGTGGTTGACCCTGTTACTATAGAACTTCAGTCTAACAGTGCAATGATTTATCCCTTCCACAATTGGGGAAAAAGTTTCCACCAATGTCAGTGGATTGCCAGTGTGGTTTGTTTTCAAATTTCCCATGCCTTGTAGGGACTGCTACCTCTGCATTTTTCCTAAATGTATGTAGAATTCCTTAGGGAAACTTGCTCCTATATGCAGTTGATATTTTGTCACATAGGTCGAGGTTGGCTCCATGTTTTCAGGAAAAATAGATTCACTTTGTTTCTTTTAATGTAGTGAAATAAGGTCAGCCTGTTACAAGACCATCTTTGACTAAATGGCTAGTCCATTGTATTGTCTTTTTGTTGTTTTAAATGTAGCAGAACACTTCATTGTATTATTAGGGCTTATTTGACTGTGGCAGAAGCTGCGTCTGAAACCTACATTAGTAATGATTCTATTTACAATATTTCAGAAGCAGCAACATGGACTGCTGTCTGTACTTTCAACAAGATTACAAACATGAAAATGAGTGTAGGTGTTTTAATTGTGTTTTTTCTTTTTTGTTTTGCAGGTAAGCTTCATCTACTTCTGTAAGAGCACAAAAAATGTAGTTCTGGCTTTGGCATCGGTGTGTGTGGTAACACTGATTCTGGTTTGCTGTGGAGCATTTTTCCCATACAATCCTGACCTTGCAAGTCCAAAACCAAAGCGAATTTTCCTGCAGGTATGGAAAGCACTAATGTACAAGTTACATCTCCCTAGAGGGGAACTTCTTTTACATTTGAACCTGCTGTCATATAGAATCTGAAAATGCCAACTTATAGCAGTTTCATTTATTAGCAGTCATTACACAGTTGTCATTAAGCACATGTTTAAACAGCACCTGACATGGCTCTAGCACCCAACATTTTGTAAAGAGCAGCAATAATAGCATATAGCCATCAGGTATTTACTGTATATAAAGGAAACTGTTTAACATATGAAACTTGTAACTTTTTGATTTGAGTAGCTGCTATTAGCTGACCTTTTTATTACTGTCCCCTTGATACAGAGCTTTTTTTCTACCCACAGAGCCTGCTACTTTGATTCAGGAACAGACCCAGCTTTTGGATGACGAGCCATTTTCTTAAGAGAGGGTTCAAAGTTGGTGCTGCTCTGGGATCTCTGGTGACCTCCTGCACTGGAGTTTGTCAGACAAATGGGCAGGCACTTGATAGTGTGTAGACTGCTACTTGTCCATGGCTGGGTGAGGGGGTTGACATGTTCCCAAGGTTCTGATGTTCTCTCATCTGTCATCCAGTATAACTTCAGGTTGTAGAATACAGATAGCTTAAGAAGATAAGCTAAGATTATGTTGTGGTACAGTTGCTTGATGGCAGAAGAAAACTGTAGAGTCTGCTGTTTAAGTGCATTTAGCATTCTGTCTCCTCTCCCCTCCAACCTTGTGTTTCCTCTCAACCTTTCTGTACTTTTCTTGTGTCTTCTTGAATGCCTGTATGGAGTCCTTCTCTTTCACCCATTTCAGTTTTGCATTCCATAGGTCTGTAATCCTTTCCATGAAAAATACTTTTGCAGATCAAAGTAGTTGGTAACTAAATCTGCTCCTGTGCCTTTGTTTTTTACTCTGTTCTTCCTGTTAAAGATGACCCCCCTTCTGATCACCTTGACACGTATGTCCTGTCTGTTCTCTCCTGTTTTTTTTTTTGTTTTTTTTAATGAAGAGTTCCACTCCCATAGTCTGTGGTTCTATCCTTTTCACCCAGTACTGCATGCACCTATCTGGTGGCTTTCATCTGGATGTCTTCTAGCAACTTGATGTCTCATTTGTTTTGTGACTTACAGAACTGAGCACAGTATTCAAGGTCGGATCTTCCCAGTGCTAAATAGAGCAGTTGCATTACCTCTGTTTATGGACTTTGTCTACCTCATGATAACCCCCCAGTAATCTGTTTGCCACTGCCAGTGCTTTGTTACTATGTTGCTGGAGGTCCAGCCCAGGTGAGACCCCCTAAGTCTTTTAAATTGTCTTTCCCTGTCAGTTCCTCTCATCCCAAATAACACTTCACAGTAGGGTTGTTGTGATCAGAGTCTGTAACTTTACATTTACATGCAGTGAATATCAGCGTTCACCTTTCTGGCCTTCCTGTAACAGCCTAGAAGGAAATGCAGGACAAGAAGAGCAGGTAAAAAACCACTGGTTTTGAATAAGTAAAGAACAATGGCACATACTAAGGAACTTGGCTGTATCTACATTAATAAGCTAATTAACATAACCGACTGACTTAGGTGCTTTTTTTCCTGACTACGCTGTAGGTGAATTGGGTTCATGTAGCTAGCCATGTGTTCTAGATGCAGCTGGGAGTGGGAACAAGTAGCCAGAGGTCAGCTTTTCTCATCTTGTAGTATGAAGAGAAGTAGTTGATGTCCTTCTGTATCACTGTTGCAGTATTGTTAACATTAGGGATCTCCCGCCAGGGCATCACAATGTTTGGTCAGTATACCAAAACCTAATGATCTTGTATGTGCCGTACATCACACATATGCTCCCTGCGCAGAACATATAGTGTAAAAAGTGACGTACGGACACAGTTACCCAGAGCTTCTTTGCCGCTAGTCTGAACACCATTATTGCTTGTTGGTCTGAACGCCTTGTTGCTATGCTGAATACCTAGCCGTTAGATAAGTGTCCTGTTGGGATTTTTTTTTTTTTAATTTCTTTGGGTCTTGTATTTTATTTTGCTTACTTAGACTTTGTCATCCAAGAAGGGAAAATGTCAGTGTGGGAGGCAGATTTCCTGATAAGGATCGTCACGAACAGTGTCTCTTTTTTTTGGGTACTTCCACGACCATACCGCTTGTAATATCTGTAATGCATTTGTGCCTAAGACACTCAGAAGCTATTTGTCTTCCCAGTCCATTTATCTTGAAAACCAACAACTTAAAGTTATCTCAGGATAACATAGCACAGAATCCCTTAACCTGCGATACTCTCGCTAGGTAAGAAGGGCAAGAAGTCTCTGCCGATTCTTTAGCTGTCCAGCCTCCATTGGATATCCCTCTAGAAGTGGGTAATAGCTCTGTAAGCCATTCAGTGTTTGCATCGGATTCCTGTGGCCCTGTCTGAGGCTGGCATGGACCAGTCTTTCTGCACGTCCTCTGAGGCTTTACAGTTGTCTACTCCAGATGTCGAGGGGGAACCAGGATTGATTATCTCGGAAGGCCGTAGAGGAATTCTGCAGATACTGGTCATGGAGGAGGTTCTGAGTTCTCTTATACAATCCTGTCAAGGGTTGGAACCTCTGGTATTTATTAGGATGGATGTCCTTTCCAAGGAAAAGACAAAAAACAAAGCATATTTGGTCTATCCTGAGGATCCTCATAGGGAATGATAAGAGTTTACTCTGGGCGTAATTTCTTCCTTTATGACCCTGAAGCCTCCTCAAGGGGTTTTGGTGCCTGCTTCTCTGGATCTCTACCTTTTCTAAATGGCTTGGGGAACTGGATTTCTCAAATGAGGATTTTGTGTCTAATGAGAGGTCTTTGTCCTGTTCTTCACAGATGCCTTTGGCTTATGGTTCTGATGAGGAGGAGTCTCTTAGCCTTAAGTCTCCTTTTTGAGAAATTGTCCTGTGGGGATGCAATTGCTATAAGTGGGATTCTTCTCAAATGTCTGATATTCAGAGAAGGTATTATGAGTTGCTTCAGGTGAATACACCTAAACTATATGCAGTGCCTCCTGTGTTGGCTGCCTTGTTGCTGCTTCCAAGTCTCCTGATTCTCATTCTCCTGCCCCTAAGAAGTCTGATGCAAGGTTCCTGAGGATTGTCAATTTTAATTTCAATATCCTTCTGCTGATCCTGCTGTGATGTCAGTCTCTTCTGGCAAACGTTCCAAGCTCTTGCCGCTTCCAAACTTTTGCCTTCTGATAAGGATAATAGGGCAATGGAGAGGATTGGTAAGAAATTTTGCACTGCTGCTACTTTGGCCTTTAGGACTGTTAATTACCAAACCCACATGACCAGCTATGCTCTGGTCTTGATTGCTCAGACTTGTCGGGTTATTTCTGACCCCTCTGATTCTGAAAGCAAATCCTTTGCCTTATCTATTTAAGGTTCTGCTCCTCATGTGGCTCACCACCATTACCTTCCTCTTCCAGAGTTGTAACTTTTGGGTCCGTCGTGCAGCATTATTCTTGGCTTCATCTCCAGTCTTTGCTTGGATGATGATGAAAATCTTTTTGAGATTACTGATGCTGACCTTTTTGTCTCTTCAGGAGAAAGGCAAATCCTGTAGGACCTTAAACATATTTTTCTGTCTCCCTAAGTTCCAAAGGAATTATCCTTCTAGATCTGCTTTTGTTTGCAGGCAACCCCACCAGGCCTCCAAAGGCAGGAGGGGAGGTAGGCAGGCCTCCTCTGCTAAGTCTTCTCAGATTTCTGTGGCCCAGAAGCTGCTTTTATCTAATAAGCCTGTTTCACTTTGACAGTTTCTACTCCCATCTCTTAGACCAGGTTCCTTTGTCCCTTCGTCTTTCAAATTTGCTGCTCATCACTTCAGATTCTTGGGTTTTTTCGGTCATCCATCAGGGTACTTCAAGGTATGAAAGTCTCTCCCTCCTTTTTCAGGAATTCCTCAGCCTTCTGTAGTGCAGCTTCCTCATTTCTTGGAGGTTCTAGGGTCCCTGGTGAACCAAGAAACCATTCAATCTGAACCCCCCTTCCCAAGTGGGAAAGGGTTTTTATTTCAGGATGTTCCTGGTTCCTCAAAAGGACGGCACTTGGAGACCTATTCTCCTTGCTCAACACATTTCTCAAGGTCCCTTCTTTTTGGATGCTTACTCTTCAAACCCTGTTTCATCTTTTTACTGCACCAGGCTTTTATGGTGTCTTTGGATCTGAAGGATGCTTACCTTCATATCCCTATTAACCCTCTTTTCAGGAAGTGTTTACATTTCGCTGTTTCTTCCTTTCATTTTCAGTTCTCTGCTTTGCCGTTTTGGCCTCTCTACTGCCCCAGGGGTATTCACAAAATGCCAAGCTCCTGTAATTACTTTCTGCTGGCTCCAAGGCATTCAGATTTTCATTGTCTAGATGAGTTGTTGCTTTAGGTGCCCTGTCTGTCACCTGTTACAGGATCTGGAATTTACCATCTCTTTTCTTGAAAGTCTGGGGTTCACTATCAACTTCCAGTAGTCTGTTCTGGCTCTCTCTCAGGATTGTGTGCATCTGGAATGCAGGATTCAGACAGTGCCAATGCTGACCTCTCTTTCACATCCAAATAGTTTGTCATTAACAGCCTTCTTTAAGTCTCTTCTTCCTCTGAATGCCATCCAAGCCAGAGAGTTTCTTCTGGCCTTGGGATTCATGGCCTCTCGTATTCCAGTGCACCCTCTTGTCAAACTGTATATGCAGAAGCTTCAGTGGTATCTCAAGCCACTTTGGCTGCAGCATTGCTGCCATCTGGATTTCAGTGTACCTCTCCTTCCCTGTCTCAAGAAGGAATTTGAGTGGTGGATTTAACAGTTTGCTCTCAACCCAGGCATACCCTTTCAGCCTCCAGTCCCTTCTCAAGAATTATTCACTGATGCCATAGATATGGGGTTGGGGAGCTTCATTTGGTCACCTAAAAGTTCAGGTTCTTTGCCCCCCTCCATCAGAAGTCAGACCATATCAACATCAAGAATATGAGAGCTCTGATTCTGGCCCTTCAAGCTTTTCATCACCCCATGTTCTGTCCAGGCCCCTTAAAGGTGTACACAGACAACACTACAGTGAATGTGGTATGTTAACAAGCAGGGAGGCACAAAATCTTACCTCCTCTGCAGGATGGATCTTCAGGCTTGGGAGGTGACTCTCAGTTGTCATTTAATGCTTGGGCAATATACATTTCCTACAGAGGAGTCTAGTAGCAGACTGTATAAGCAGGTTGAAAACACAGGCTTTTGAATGGATGCTTCACAGCAAAGTGTTTCTGGACATTGTCCATTGGTAGGGTGATGTTCTTTGTATTTCACTGTTGCAGTCATCACACTTGGGTTATCCTGCCAGGGGTAGCCCTCAGTCGGCCTGAATACCAGAGGCTTAGGATTTCTGCGTTGGTTGCTGGTGCTCCAGGACTGACGTCAGGTCACCAGTGGTATAAAATCAGGTAGCCAACGCCATTACATCAGTCTTTCTTGCCGAGGAGCCCGAAGCAGAAGCAGTTTGCACGAGTGCTGGCCGGCCACTACCTGAGTTTTTGTTTCTGAATTGAAGTTGAAGTCTTCTAAAGCTAAGCACCCTGTTGGGGATCCTTTTTTCTTGCTCTAACCGATGTCAGAAAAAGTTAATAATTGTCTTGCCTGTGGAAAGCAAATACCACACTGAGACTTCCATTCTTACTGCGTCACCTGTTTAGGCCCAGACCACAATGTCCCTCATTCTCGCTTTTGTGCTTTGTTCAACTCCAGAACTATATGTCGTCTGGCCCTTATTGTAGGTAAATATTTTCGTTCTCAGTCCTCATATTCAGATATGGCTTCAGTAAGCCATCTGACTACTGGTCTTCCAAAAAAACGTAAGGACAGAGACAGACCGCACAGGTCCAAAACTGCTGATGACACTTCCGTTAAGCTAGTTGTCACTTCTCCAGTCCTCAGTGAGGTGCTTTCACAGACCCTGATGCCCGCTTCTGTGCATTTGCAGGCCGCTACCAAGACCCATTTGGAGTCTGGTATGCTGCGAGACTCTTCTTCGACTAAGGATTCTGTGGGGGTGTCTACTTTGGATTGGTCCAGAGCCGCTGAGCAGACAGCAGCTTCTGAGGAAGTTCTTCGCACTACCGATGACTTCTTTTGCGTCTTCAATTCTTTCTAAGACTATCGAGTTTCTAAGCCCCAGGGTATGAACTACGCCTAAAAATCCGAAGACCCAAGCTCAGGCACCTGCTTCCATGCCTCAATCTCAAATGCTTAAAATGGCAGAAGACCTTATGCGTATTAGGGGAACCCAGGCTACCCCTTCTAAAAGAAAGAGACTTGTCCCCTGTAGTTTTATCTGAACAGGAGTCTGATGACTCTGAGGTTTCTGAATATGAAGACATGCAACCCCTCTCTGCTTATGAGAATTCTGATACAGAGGAGAATCCATTCCTTCTGCCTCTCCTTCTGAGGATTTCTCATTTGGTGAAACCCTACATTCTTTAAGGGAGCATTTCCAAAAGGAATGTCAAGACTATCCTCAGTCAAAAGAGAGACTCAGGGAATTCTTAGATTTACCACAGCACAGACCTTTAGCCATTCCTCCTTTCTTGGATGTTGTGGATGATATTTTTATGTAATCCAGTTTGACTCCTGACACCCTCCCTCCTGCTCCCAGGAAACCTGACAGGTACTACAGAGCCACTGACTCTCGCAAATTCCTTTTCAAAAATATTACTGACCCAGAGGTCATCTCCCAAGGACCTAAAGGAATTAAAGCAACCTCAACTAAGAATCCCACCCCCTCAGACAGAGATTCCAGATGGGGTAAAAAAGTGTACACCTCTGCAACTCTTACTATTAGAGCACTAAATTGTCAGTTCCACATGCTCAGATATCAGCAGCATACCATGAAACTCCTCAAACAAAAAATATCTTCCTTTCCTGTTTGTGCAGAAAATAAAGAATTACAAGAGCTTATGCATTCTGCAAGCTAAGTTACTAAGCACACCTTGCAGTGTGGCTTTGATGCCCTAGAAGCATCTTGCAGGGCAGCAGTCACTGGTTCTGTCCTTAGAAAGCATGCTTGGCTTAAGGAACAGACCTTGCCGGACCATGTCAAATCAAAATTATTGGACACACCATTGAACAAAGACAATTTGTTTGGCACCAAGGCAGAAGAGGTCTTAAAAAAGATGGAAAAAAAGCTAAATCTATGCAGACAGTTAAAGACTTTTTACAGGTCCAGCCTCTGAGGTTCAGTAGACATTGCCCCTGCAAGCACTGATCCTTTCTGGCCCCCTCCAGGCCAGCTCAGCCAAGACCCAGGAGTCCAGGGGAAGCAGACCCCCCCCCCCCCCAGACAGCAGTCCCAGGGAATGCAGAGATCTAAGCAATGGTGTTCTTCCTCTTCAAAAACAGGGAGTGCTAAGCCACCCCCTTATGGTAAGAACTTTTCACCTTCCACCCCTTACCTCTGCCCATCTACTTTGTACCCCTAGGAGGAAAACTCTCCTTCCATGCAAACAACTGGGCCTCTATTACCAGCAACCAATGGGTCCTCAACATAGTGTTCCAGGGATACAGATTTTATTTCCACACTCTGCCAACCCCAAAAGGGTTTCCAGATCTTCCTCCAAACCAGTGGGCAGAGGCCAGAAAGCAAGTCCATTCCATGCTCTCCACAAGGGCAATACAGCATGTTCCTGTAGACCTGATAGGCCATGGTTTTTATTCTAGACTCTTCCTAGTACCCAGAAAAGTGGGCACCTGGCACCCAATCCTTGATCTGTCCATTCTAAACATGTTTCTGGTGATTCCAAAATTTAAAAATGCTCACCCACCAGCAGCTTCTTCTTATGCTTTCCAAGGATGCTTGGTTAGCCACCCTAGACCTAAAAGAGGCCTACCTACACATCCAAATTGGGGAATCTTGCAGGAAATATTTACTTTTCAGGGCAGGATCTATGCACTTTCAGTTCTCTGTGCTTCTCTTTGGCTTATCCACTGCTCCAAGAGTTTTCACAAAATGCCTGGCTCCAGCCATTGCTTTTTGCAAACAAATAAATATTCAAATTTACCCCTACTTAAACGATTGCCTGATTCAGGCAGACAGTCAGGAAAAGCTGTTACAGCACCTGACCTTTGTAAAGGACCTACTGACCTCCCTGGGGTATACTATCAATGAAAAGAAATCAAAACTAGTCCCCACACAAAACATTGTATTCCTGGGAGCAAGCCTGGACACAGCATTCCAGATGGCATTCCTTACTCCAGAAAAACAAGCCTTCCTGACAGGCTACTTCTCTCAAGTAGTCGTCACCAGAACTCAAGTTATCTGCAAGAAAAATCCTGCAAGCTCTAGGGTTCATGGCCTCCTGCATTCTGCTCATTCCATATGCCAGAATGCATATGAGGAAACTACAATGGCACCTAAAAGCATTTGGTGTCAACACTCTTAAGACCTGGAAACTACCATACCTATGATACCCTGTCTAAGGAAAGATTTTATTTGGTGGGCAGCAGCATGCAATCACAACAAGGGACTTCCCTTCTCACAACCCCAGACTGCCCAGATCCTCACCACAGACGCATCAGACTATGCCTGGGGTGCACACCTGGACGGCAGGTGCATTCAGGGCCATTGGAGCCCAAATCAAATACATCTGCACATCAACCAAAAAGAGATGCTAGCTGTTCAGCACACGACAGCTTTCAGACCCCCTACTCTCCCCGGGGCCTCTAGTGATCAAAACAGACAACACCACAATGATGTGGTATATCCACAAACAGGGAGGGACTCACTCTTATCCTCTCTGCAGGCTCGCCATGACCCTTTGGCCTCAGCCATACATATTCACCTGCTAGCACAATTCCTGCCAGGCTCCCTAAACTCTCTGGCAGACAACTTAAGCAGAAGCCTGCTAGACCCACACAAGTGGCAGCTAGACCACAGAACCTTCAACCTTGTAACCCAGAAATGGGGCACCCCAAAGGTGGACCTCTTTGCCTCCCATTCCAATCATCAGCTCAGCAAATTCTGCACCAGGGAACCTCACAGCAAGGCCTGGAAAGTGGATGCTCTATCCTTCCAATGGGTAAACCTCTCGATCTATGCATTTCCCCCTCTGCCACTCATTTCAAGGGTACTGCTCATAATAAGGGAGAAAAAATCAAGGGCAATCTTGATTGCCCCAGACTTGACCACACCAGCACTGGTGTGCACTGCTGCGCAGTCTGTCACCCCTGCCACCATGGCACCCACCTTAGATCCCAACACTCCTGACCCAGAAGAATGGAGAGTTCACACATCCACAATTGCAGACCCTGAGCCTGGCAGCCTGGCTTATCCCCTGACCTCTCCTCCAGCTGCCAGCCAAGCAAACAATTCCAGGATGTTATACGTGAGGCCAGATGCCCCAGCATTAGAAAATCCTATGCTGACAAGTGGAAAAGGTTTTGCACCTGTATCCAGGCTAAGGGAGCTGAAACAGCCAGCCCTCCATGCCACTCATCCTGGATTACCTAGCAGACCTACTACACAGGGGTATATCCTTCTCTTCTATTAAAATTCATGCCTCTGCCATCTGTGCTCATTACAGCACAGAGCCACCTCTCTTCTCACATCCTCTCATCAAACAGTTCCTAAGAGGGACTAAAAACTTAAAGCCACCCAGAAGAGCTCCTACCCCAGCTTGGGACCTTAACTTTGTGTTGGAAAAGCTCACCCTACCCCCTTTTGAGCCTGCAGCTTCAGCAGAGTTAAAATTCCTCTCTTGGAAAACAGCCTTACGTCTGGCCATCACTTCAGCTAGAAGAGTTTCAGAGCTACAAGCACTCATGGCTATAGAGCCCTTCATCATTTTCTATGCTGACGGGGTTTCCCTCAGGACTAACCCATCCTTCATGCCTAAAGTGGTGTCCACTGTGACACTCAACCAGTCCATTCATTTGCCCACCTTTTTCCCTAACCCTCAGAACTAGGGGGAAATGATTCTGCGCTCTCTAGATGTGCACAGACAGCTCAGATTCTGTCTGAATAGGACTAAATCTTTTAGAAAAAACTGACCAATTGCTAGTCAGCTTCACAGCAGGGGCAGAGGGCAAGGCCATAATCAAACAAACAATCTCCAAATGGATAGCACACTGCATCTGTTTCTGCTACAAACAACACGGGAAACCACCCCCAAAGGGAGTCAGGACACATTCCACCAGGGCAACCTCCACCTCTGCAGCTTTTCTCAGAGGGGTCCCCACCAGGGACATCCTGGAGGCTGTGACATGGACTTCTGTTCATACATTCACCAAGCATTACCACCTGCCTATCTTCTCCATATCCAGGGCAGGCTTTGCCACCACAGTCTTGCAGGGCATCCTAGCCAGCTCCCAATCATCTTGACTGCCTTCCTCCTTTTCTTCAGCTTAGGGAATCAACCCAAGTGTGATGACTGCAATAGTGAAACATGAAGAACATAGTCAAGTTGAGTACACTTACCATAAATGTTGATGTTCAAGTGTATTCACTGTTGCAGTCCTGGTTTCCCACCCTCAACCCCCCTTGTCTCTCTCTCTCTCCTTACAGGGAATTTTTGGTATTTACTTTCTACTGGTGGTGTTCTTCCACCATAACCTAGCTTCCTTTTTGGGGGCTCCTGACAGTTGGGGCAAAAAAACTGATGTAATGGTGTTGGCTGTCTGATTTTATGCCATTGATGATCTGATGTCAGTCCTGGAGCGACAGCAACTGATGCAGAAATTCTAAGCCTCTGGTATTCGGTCCAACTGAGGGCTACCCCTGGCAGGATAATCCAAGTGTGATGACTGCAACAGTGAATACACTCAAACATCTAAATTTATTGTAAGTGTACACAACTGTATTTTCCTCATGTAGTTCTTTGTCTCCCCTCTGAGCAGGCACCTCCCTCTATTCTGTTCCAGAGTGCCATGCCTTTTGGTGTGGAAAGACACCCTTTATTTTCCTTGGGGGGAGATCTTTATTTATGCTTTCACTTCTGTTCCTCTACTTCCAAGTGTCCTGCAGGCGATTCAGCTGGACTCACCAAAAATCTTGGTAATAACTCCCTTTTGGCCAAGACAGCACTGCTTCCCCCTCTTGATGCATCTCGCCAGGGGTAAGCACCACAAGTTACCTTACAGCTTAGACCTTCTCATTCAGGAGAAGGGTTTGTCGTCTATCCTAACTTGTCCACTTTTAACTGACACTGTGCGATAGGGTTTTGATCCCTTTCATGCACCTCTTTTCTAAGGACGTGCTCAGGGTTTTACAGGAGCAAGGCAACCCTCAACCAAAAAATCTTTTATGTCCAAATGGAAAAGATTTTCTGTCTGGTGTCATGCTCATAACCAGGACCCTTTTTTAGTGGGGGCCCCTTTGGTCCTCTTTTATTTATGTAAATTGCTGCAGTCCGGCTGGCATATTCTTCTGTGAAGGCCCACTTGTTAGCCATTTCCGATTGTCTGCCTGTGAATCTCTCTTTAGCTTCTTGTTTTGAGGTCAAACAATTTTTTAATGGTGTCCTGCACATTAGGCCTCCAAGGAAACTATTTCTTCTCCTTGGTACCTCAACTTTGTTTTGGAAAAAATCATTCTGGCTCCCTTTGAGCCTGCAGATTCTGCTTCTTTGCAACATTGTACCTGGAAGACTGTTTTGTTGCTGGCTCTTACTACCTCTCTGAGAATTTCTGAGCTCCAGGCTCATATGGCCATTCCTTCTTTTTGTTTTTTTCACAGGGACAGGGTGTCCCTTGGTACTAATCCTTTTATACCCGAGGTAGTGAATGAGTTGTCCTTGAACTTGTCAAGTCCACTCCCTTCCTTTTTCCTTTCACCTCAGTCTGCTAGTGGGTGGGGCTTTGCACAGACCACTCTAGTACTGTTTGGATAAAACTAATGCCATTTGTAAGTCTGATCAGCTTTTTGTTTCCTTTCATCCCAGGACATTGGGCTTTGCTATTTCTAAGTAAACCATCTCCTCCTGGATATCTAAGGTCATTTCTTTTTGTTGTACTTTTCATGGCAAATCTTAGTCTACTTAGTTAGAGCTGTTGCCTTTTCTGGTGCTTTCTTCAAGGGATTGGACACCAGTTCCATCCTTGAAGCTGCTGCCTGGTCTTCAGTGCATACCTTTACTTAGCATTGTAAGTTGGATTTGGTTTCTCTGGCCAGTGCAGGTTTTGCTAGAATCATTTTATGTGGGTTTGTTGAAGGCTCTTCTCAGCCTTCCACCTCCCTCCCTCTCTGTTCCTTGAGCTTTTTACTCTCCCTAACATTAAGAATACTGCAGTAGTGATATAGAAGGATGAAGTACAGTTGTGTAGAATCTTACCATAGCAGAAGATGTCCTCCTCTTCAATGTTGCAGTGTTTTCTCCCTCCTTCCACTCTCTTGTTCTGGTTTTTGTTTTGGATTCCCTTCTGGCTTACTTCCCATTTCTTCTACATTAATTCTTTCTGGATGTGCATGGACTCCTCTGTCCTATGGAGACTGCTCTCTTTTGGGGCAATTCAGTTCCGGTTAACTGCATCCATACATCATTTTTATTCCCTATGTGATGTGTGGGGACCATGTGTGTGACATATGGCACATACAGAATTATTAGGTTTTGGTATACTGGCTGAATGTCCGACTGCCTGGACAGGAGATCCCTAACATTAGGAATAATGCAACAGTGAAGAGAAGGACATCTAATGTTATGGTAAGATTTTACACAACTGTACTTTCCTGCTTTAGGCCTACAGAACATTGTAGGCAATAAGTCTAATGCTAGTTATTCTCTAGCAGAACTCTGCCAAAGCAAAAGCAGCTGAGCAGGCAGTTGCATGACTGCTGCAAGGGGACATAGATAATGTATTCTTCCTTTCTATTGTTAGGTTTTGAATGAAGAGGATCCATTCTGCAACCTATTTATTTCATTTCCTTATTTTAATACGTCCATTTATCATCTGTTGAACTTGACCAGGATAATCCTACTTGGCCTGGGGTCTACCTTCAGGGAGAGCCATGGTGATATTCATATTGATTATGGGAAATCTGGTCAGGGCACTGGGGACATTCCCCTACTATTTCTCTAGATGGAGCCAGAGGGAGAACACAAAACATATCAGAAGTGTAAGTGGGGAACAAGCAGGTTATGGTTTCTGCAGATATCTTGGAAATAAAAATAGAGAATAAGGGAGTAAAATTAACAGTGGTAGCCAAAGGAAGCATGAGTAATGACACTTCAGTGCAACTGATCGATGAGACTGAGTTGGATGATACAATTTCCAGGGAAGAATTGGAAAAGCTATATACAGCTGTCAGGGAGATGCTGGTAATGTGGATTTAAATTTTTCTAAAGATGCTGTGTAGCCATTTCGGCCAAATAATGAGACAGAAAAGAAATGTAATGAAGTAAAAAGGATGGTGATGCAGAGCAGCAAGGACATGACCTTTGTGACGCAGAGAGAACTCAGAATGTGTGTAGGTCATGTTCAACTGTAGCTGCAGATAGACAGAATGAGTCAGTGGAAATACCTGTGCTAAACATCAGAGAAAGTGACCTGTTGTCCAGATAAGAACTAAAAATGGGCAGCCAATAAAAACATGTATGTGATTTGGGACACACACTCCTTTGGGTTACACTGTGAAAGATGCTAGAGCTTTTAATACATTTGGGCACAGTCATTTTGTGAAGCAACTTTTGAGCATTTTTCATTAGCAGAGAAACATAAAATGATTGTGACATAAAAATTGCTTTCACCGCTGTGTATGATATAAAAAAGTAAAAGGTGAGCATGAAGTGCAAAATGGATCTTGTAAGGTGATGGGAAATTGCTGCATTTACCAAATGATCTCGTGGTGTGTTTTCCGTCTGGACCCCAATGTATGGGTAATCAGATCAGAGTCTGATCTAAGACTGGCTGTATCCAAAAGACTCAAAAAGCCAAACAGTTGCAGAAGAAATCTTAGTTCATAAAACCAAGACTGGATGCAGTATGAAACAAACCAAGCAACGCTGATACCGAACAAGTGTTTAATAAAACAAAGCTTTCAGGTCAAACAAACCCTTCATCAGTGTGATGGAGTTTGTTTGACCTGAAAGCTTTGTTTTATTAAAGACTTGTTCAGCATCAGCATTGCTTGGTTTGTTTCATACTGTATCCAAAAGACATCAGCTCCCCAAGCTCCACCTCCTCTACATGTAATGCTTAAGTCTGACTCTCCCCAGATCTCGTTTGGTGCCTTCCAGGATAGCAGCTTGATCTCAAGTTCTTTTAGGTTTGTATCCTTTGACTGGGTATTTAGCTTGTCTTTGTACCTGTTTCTCCTGTATCCTTTATCCTTATTAGTTGTGCTTTTTGTGGTATTTGTAGTGTTTAGTATAGGTAGGTAGGTTAGGTTTTTGTGATCCAGTGTTAGCGAACTTTTCCTACCATGCAGTGTTTCTCTCTGTGGTGAGATTTTTGTCCTCCAATTAGTGTGTTGGTAGTGTTGTTTTGTCTTGGTTGTTATTTTTTTGTAGACATGATGAAAGGCTGTAATGACCAGTGTGTCTACTGCCTCGGTCCCCCATACCGAGACACTCAATATGCCATTTGTGATGGCGTCAACTCCTGAACCATCAATGACAGAGGAACCAAAGGATCTTGCCAGCTAGAGAGGCATCTTGTTGTTTGCCTGCCAGCAAACATGAGAATTCTGACTGGGGTTAGAAGGAGGGAACTAAAAAGGGCATCTCTGAAGAGAGTTTTGTCCCCCCACCCCTATTTGGGAATCTAGGACATTAGACCAGTTGGGGAAGCACTGATACTCATGAGCCACATCTGCATTATTACCTTGATCACTTGATGACATTTCAATGAGACATCATGTCAGAGGTGGCAGGAGTGGTTAAGACACAACAGAATCCAGAGCCTCCCAAGACTATGGAGATTTAGTTGCCCGTGTTGTAGTCTCTTGCTTGCTTGTCCATGCGTTTGCTTTCTATTGCAGCTGATGCCACATCCTGGGTTGCAGGTGCTAGTATTGCCATGCTTCACCAAGCCTGCATGAGACACTAACTTTACAGACTGTTTCAAGGCAGCTTTTTTTAATTCCCCATATGATGGCTCCTCACTCTACAGGCCTACAGTTAGACATCTTGACCAGGAGCAAACAAGATGGAATGATGCAGTATGTTTTTGGAGTGCATTTTGTTGCCACCCAACAGACCTTCTCCAGGAATTAGGAGGAGGGAAAACACATCTTTAGAAAAGCATGGTGGCCTTTTCAAGATGCTCTTGTTGAAGGTTCCCCCTGCGGCAGGAGTGGTAACCAGAATCAGCATCGCATTTCGGTGGAGCTTTCTCTGAGAGGGTGACTCAAATGTCTGCCGCTGGAGGCAGTTGGGGGTCATTTGGCTCTGCATCCAGAAGCTTGGGAGATTATCACCTCAAATGACTGGGTGCTATGAGTTCCATCCAGAGGCTACATGATTGCATTTTTATTTGCTCCAAATGAGCATGCAAAATACCTTCCAGACATGCCACCCCATCAGAGAAGGTACACAGTTGTCAAAATCAAAAAGCTGTTAAAAAGACAAGTCACCCAGGAGGGCCCACCAGACCAGTGCAGATCTGGGATCTATTCCAGATTCTTTTTTGGTTATAAAGAAAAACAAAGACCTCAGGCCATTCTGGGATTTGAGCAAGTTAAATCACTTTGTGAAACAGACCATGTTCCGGTGGTCACTGTGCAGTCCCTTTTATTGTGAGACACAAGAATGTCCCGCTTACCAGGCTGAGCAAGGAGAGAGCCACAGTCAACTGCCTGTCAAAGGGCAGAACCCACCAGATCACGCATGCACTCCAGTTTTGCACCACAAGTACTAGCATGGCTCCGTCATAGTCCATGTGGGCATGAATGACCTGAGCATTACCTCCCTGGACCAAATGAAGAGGGACATAACATTTTCAAACTGTATGTCCATACCAGTGTGAGCCTAGCCTTGAGCAGTATTCTGCCTTCTCCAAGATGATGCCACAGTCCCAACAGAAAATAGACTTTAGTAATTGGCTTAGTTTTTGATGTTACTCCAAAGGGTTTGCAATTTTGACTGCCTAGGAGGATGTGGCAGACAGACCACTCTGCTTTGCCAGGGTTGGTCTGCACCTGTCTCCCCTAATTTTTGAATATTGGCTAAAGCCTTCTGTGCCTCTTAGTGCCTTTTTCAGATGGTGCCAACCTGATAAACTTATTGACTTGGCTATATTGCCTCAAAATAAACTAAAGGTGTTACTGCTCAATGCCAGGGCCACTCCCTGCAAGCTCTGCTCATCTTGGAGAATATAGACATCTATGCAGTTACTGAGACTTGATTTACAGCTGCAAAGAGCAACCCATCATTGCAAGGCTATAATGTCTTCCACGCATGTAAACCCAGCTACTGCACAGCTATGGTTAAAGGTGGAGGAGTCTCAATTTACATCAAACATGAACACCCTTCACGGCTGGGCAAATAGTATGAAACACTTCAGCTTCTCAACATCCAGCTTACCATAAGTTGCAAGTCCCATGCCATATTCTTGCAAGCTATAAGTCCCCCACATAACCCAGGAAAGGCAGACCATGTACTTGAATGAACTGGACACAATCCCCATTCAACCCTAATTAATATTCATGGGTGACTTTAACTACCTGAGCATTAACTAGGAGTCTTGCATGACCTCAGACATGCTGACATGCAGGCCCAGAGATTTCTGTACTTTAAAAGAAATACAGTGGAGCAGCTAGTCTGCATGTCCCCCAAGGGAACAAATATCCTTGATGTGGCCCTCACAAACATGAGGCGACAGAGCACCCTGACCCTCAGTGTAATGTCAGAGCACTGTGTAATATCTCATTGGTCAAGTATGACCACAAAACAGTCTCTCTTGAAATAAGTCTGGGACCTAAGCTAATCCTGGAACATTTTAAAAATGTTCCAAGACTAAATGCCCCTTACTAAGTGACAGTCTAGTGAAATTCCAAGCCCCCCAAATCCTTGAAAGATAGATGCATATGCAGAATTATTCACATAAACCTTGTACAATCTCATATAAGTAGCTGCATAGAGACAGCTGTAACTACCCAACATAAACATAGGACATCCTCTAAAAACAAGCTACCTGGTTGGAATCCCATTATGAATAGGTTGTAAAAAGAAAGAAAATCATGTCCAAAAACAGAAAAGGAATTGCCCAGCAAGGTAAAAACTCTCTCAACAATCTGAACAAGCAACTCAGGTGACTAATGAAGTTCACCAAAGCCAATTTTGAGTTACAAAATAGCCTGCCAAGCTAAGGACAAACCATAAGGCTTTCTTCAGCTGTGTCCACAGTCGTAGACAACATCTGACAATGTGCCAAACTAATGCTGGATGGAACCACCTATACAGAGCCAGAGGATATAGCAAATCTGCATGCTGATAAATTTAACTCAGATTTTACCCTCCTATCACTCCCAGGAAATGCTCTCAACAATTTCTCCAGCAAGTATAACTAGGTAGCAGATCCTCACTGTGCTCTCTAAGGACAATAACACTGCTTTGATGGGCCCTGGTAATATCCAGTGGTGCCCCCGAGTACCATGAAACGTGACCTGTCAGGCCCACTAGAATCCCTGTTTAGCCACAACATCCAGACAGGGTTTATACCAAATCAATGAAGGACTACACCAGCAGTTATCCCCCTAAACTAAAGGGAAGCTTTCCACATTCCTGGAGAACTATAGACCTATAAGTTTGACTAATCTGATATATAAAGTCATGGAAAAGAATTATCATGAATCAGACAAACAATGGCATAGGAAACTTAATGGGCTATTCTCAACTTGGTTTTGTCACAGGCAGGTCATGCTACTTAACCTGGTGGATTTCTTCGAGAAGGTCACCAAAGCTATAGACAAGGGCAAAACAGTGCATACTGCAGCATTGTAGAGAAACTTACAAAATTAGGCATAAACCCATATGTCACCTGAAGGATAACCAGGCAGCTCCCAAGAAGTTAGGGTAGGGAATCCACCTCCTCAGAGGTTAGTCACTAGTGGTGTCTCACAGGGATTGGTGCTGGAGCATCATCTTTTTGGTCTCTACTTCTCTGAAGTCAAGCCAAACATCATGGGCCTCTGGCTGACTAAGTTTGCAGATGGCCACAAACTAGGCATGGTCATTGAATCACCTAAAGACACAGATACCCTTCAAGAGGGTCTGATGCAGACAAACAACCGATGCCAGAGCCATGGACTAAAACTCGATGCAAAAAAATGCATAATAGTACCCTTTGGAAAGATGTTCATCCATGGAAATTACCACATTGCTAATACACCCCTAAATGTAGACCCAGTGATCAGGGATCTAGGAATACATGGTGACAGTAATTGGACCTTTGACCACATGTCTGCTGTGGTGAGAAAGTCTTTTGATGTGGTACAACTTGTAAGTAAGGCTATGGCATTCAGAGCCAAGGAGGTTATTGTTCCACTGTACTCTGCTGTCATTAGACCAGCCATTGAGTGCATCACATCCTTCTGCACGTATCTGACCAGTCACTTGAAACCGCTTGGGAGACCACAGAGGTTCCTCACAAAATGAATACAGGGAGTAAATAAGTCCTGTACAGACCATTTCAAAGCCCTGTGCCTGAACTCATTTCCTGCTAACTGATGCATGGCTGTCTATATCTAGCGTACAAGGACTCCTCTGATCCCACACTGATGGATTTGTTGCACATCTGCAAAATATGTAGCATCAGAAATGCACCCATTCTTAGGGCCTAAACTCATCTGTGACATAAACAGGGCATGTTGGAGGGACAGGTATGTGTCTCAAACATTACCCCTGTCTCTGAAATAGGTTTACCATCCATGTGAAGCTAAGCTCCTCTAACCATATTCAGATGCAACTTGGACCAATGGATAGGAAATCACAAATTTACCCCCCTGGTTGGGCACCTATATTCCCCATGGCCAGAAGCAGCCTGTGAATGCTTGATGTGTACAAGCTTGTATCATAACTCCTCAAATTCCTTGGGGTATTGACACACGTCAGTAATTTGGTAAATTCAGAGTAAGCTTACCTAAACATGAAATGGCTCTTGGGCTGATAGCCTAGTAACCACCTATGAAACCTGTAAGTTAAGGCTCTTGCAAGATTAACAAGTGAAGTGGCTGAAAAAGATCCAATCCAGTGGGAAAAGGAGAATGTGTGGAATAATATCATGATGCCTCTACCATTCTGACATTGTATTATAGAAATAATGTATAAAGAAAGTATACTTAAAGTTGGAAACTGACTTGAGGAGACAATGAAAACTGGAATGTAAAAGAATTATAAAAGAACATGATGGGTTAGGGAGAGATGAATATGAAATTTGTGAGAAGGAAAGAGAACTATGAGAAAAAATGGAGAAAAATAGATATAATTTTTACAGATTGGTTTCTAAGACAAAACATGTAGCTGTAATTTAGAGAAATGATTTTTAGAATTGTTTTCTAAGAGAGAAAAAGAAGTTATTCCTTTTTTGGGGGCATATGAAATACAAGGAGACGATAACTAGTTTAAAAGATAACAGTGCTACAGTATTTTGCAAGCAAAAATCATGAAAATATTGGTATGTATTATGTTAATATTTATGTAAGAGGGAATGAGAGTGGGGAATGAAGAGGAGTTTTAGGAAGAAGAGATGGTGGTTAGAAAGAGAGGTAAACAAAGCACTGGAAGATATCTTGAAAGAAGTAAATGAAATGTGTTCAAAGACCAGATGGGTTGGGTTGGGTTTTTTAAGGGGCACTTCAGGTAATGATTGAATGGCTATGTGAGGATATACAGTGTAAAAATTGTGAAGAAGGTATAAAGCTTGATATGTAAAAAAAGATGCAAGAGAAGATGTGAAAGATTGTAGACCTGTTACACTGGGGAACACGTTATAACATATGTATGACAATTCTACAGACAAGATTAGTAAGTAATAGGAAAGATGCTGTATGAGGGAAAGTATGGACTAAGGGGGTGGAGCAAGTGAAAAGGGAAGACATGATCTTCTTCATTAAATCTCTGTTGCAGTAACACTGACAGATGGGAATGTATCCTTCCAGGGATACCATACATCTGGCAGTTATGACAAAGCTTAGGAGTTCCTTCCTCACATGCCATCTGACCTTAGTCCTAAGCATTAGGACTACCTGCTTGTACTTAGAGGGATGTATGAGCACAAAACACCTCAGAACATTCTTGCTGCTAATCTGGGAAGCAAGACTTTGTCTCAAGCTCAGTCTGTCAGCTGTACGAAAGGATCCATTTGCCTTTATGAGGGATAAGGAATATGCATACCCATTGATTTTGTTTTTCTTCCTAGGACCTGATCGTAATGTCAAGGATGTTTCTGTCAGGCTTTTATTCTGAAAACCCTTAGAAGCCATCTGTCATCTTTAAAGATCTGTTTAGAGAGTAACTTATTACATGCTCTAGGGTGAGCCACTATGTCATCAGAAGTTCCCTCCCTGGATGTTCCATCACAGCAGAAAAAGATAACCAAAAAGCAGAAAGATGATGTCACTATGTCCATTTCTTTCTCCAGGTCAGAGTCTTATATCTCTAAAGCTTTTGATAAGCTCGCGGGCCATCTGAAGTCTGGACCTGTTCCCGCTATTGTGACATTAAGGCCACAAAGAGGGAACACAGGCTTGTGAGCGCTGATAGACTAGATAGTGTTCATCAATTACTAGCAGAAGACGACGTCCCTGGTTCTTTAGAGGTGCGTCCAGCATTGGACCATTTACATATGGTTTTTTTAGAATCCTCAAAAAAGAAAAAGAAAAACACAAAATGTTTTTCATCTCCTGCTATACGTGTTACCAGAGATCCTTAACAAGAATGACAGGATATTTCTCGGGTGATTTTTCAAAGCCCTTATGGGTTTGTAGTCCCCAGCAGGTTTTTTTTTTTTTTTTTTTTTTTTTGCATATTCACCAGCTACTCCTCTGAAAAGAAACAGGAGTACTTCCTCTGAGGAAGATTCTTCCAGTGAACCAGACTCTGTACTCTTGAATTATTCTCCTCAGTTATACCCCCTTTGGTGTACAAGTCTGAACCTGAAGATACTTTTATCATTGGACTCGCTGCACAAAAAACACTTTTGGGGACATGGTCCAGAAAGTTCTGCAACATTTTAATTGGAAGGAAAAACAGCTCTCTGTTCTCAAAAGAGATACTGTAATCTGTTGTATATAGAAGTTATCAAGCATTCTGTTGTTCACTTGTACTAGAAGCTTTAGAAGATACCACTTGATGTTGTCAGTCTTCATTTATCCTTGACCTGTGGGTTCAGTTCTGATTATCGGAACCGACTCTGCTGTTGCTACAGCCTGCAAGAACAAGAAAGACTTGAGCTCAAGTCCTACCCAAAATGCTCCTCTCCCACCTCAGATTTCATTTGCTGTTTTCCTGTGACAGATGCATAACCAGCTAGCTCTCAAGCTAAGTGTTATAGTTTTTCATATATTTTCTTGTTTTTCTAATCTTTTTTATTACTACAAGTTTCTTCTTCCTTAATATCGTTGTGGTATTTTTCTGTAGTCTACCCCTTTTTGATCACTATTTGTTTCTCCTCTCCGCCTTCTCTTATACACTTTGGTGTACTCTGCTACCATTATTGGTAGTCTTTAGTTTGTCCCTTTTTTCTCCTAGTTTAAAAAAAAATCAGTGGTAGTCTATGCTTTTCTTTCTATACTTCTCTGTAGTCTTTCCTGCCATTGCTGGTAGCTTTCTGTGCCTTCAGGTATTCTTTTCTATCATTGTTTCTAGTCCTCTTTTTTTTCTGTCAGTTGATATAATTTTGAACTTTGTTCGTGTGTGTGTGCATGTTTATCATTGTATAAGCATGACAAAGGGAAAGGTACCTCTGATTTTAAAAAATGTCTGGAATGTAACCGTAAATTGCCCATTTCTGACGGGCAGCCTCTCTCTGTTTACCGCCTGGGGGTTTATATTAGATCAGCGAATGCTTAAAGAAGTGAACGCTGATTCATCGAACTTAGGTAAGCGAAAGTGGAAAATATCGAAGCAGCAGAAACTCGAATTTTTTCCTAGGGAAAG
The DNA here is from genome assembly GCF_019279795.1 of Protopterus annectens. Taxonomy (NCBI): domain Eukaryota; kingdom Metazoa; phylum Chordata; order Ceratodontiformes; family Protopteridae; genus Protopterus; species Protopterus annectens. Next base: position 1,043,734,572 of record NC_056732.1, read on the forward strand.
AATTTGGTTGTTCATTTCTGTTGCTTCGGTATTTTCAGTGTTGTGGTGGAAAGTTACGGGTCGGGTTCAGGTAAGTGTGTGATTGTGTGGATGTTAGTGTTAGGGCGGGTTAGGTGAGTTAGGGTTAGGGCGTGGGTTAAGTATGTGTGCGATTGTGTGGACATGAGGGTTTGGGCGGGGTAGGTGAGTTAGGGTTAGGGAGCGGGTGAGGTGAGTGTGCGATAGTGACGGACCTTAGGGTTAGGGTTTGGGTTAAGGTAAGTGGATAGTTAGTGGTGTGTGTGTATAGTTTAGTGTAGGGTTAGGTGTGAGATTTTAGGTGTATGTGTGTGGATTGCTGTTTGGTGTGCTTGTGTTGTGTGTATGTGTTTTGGTACAGTGATTTTTTTTCCTTAGGAAAAAAATCGCTGTTCTGACAGTTCGAGATTGTAAGCTTTCGCTTACATAAGTTCAATGAATCAGCGTTCGCTTTTTTAAGTGTTCGCTGATTTAATATAGACCCGCGCCTGGTGCACTTACAATAAGATTGTTCCATTTGCCATGGTTTCAGTCACCGGACCCTGGTGGAAAGGAAAATTAAGTTGTTGAAGGGGATGATTAAATCTTCCTTTGCTTAGGCCATCTCTGGTCATAGTAACAAAAGTAAAATGTAAACCGCAAAAAAGTCACCCGCACCAAAGTCACTCTGCCAGTAAACAAGATCTATAGCCAAAAGGCAGAAGACACCACAACAAAACTTGTAGAAAAACTGAAAATTTATTAAAACAAAATAAAATGTGCACTGCTAAGCGCTTTCAAGCTAACAAGCCCTTCATCAGATAGTGTGTACGTAACAAAGCTAAATATTTAAAATACTCATTGACCAATCAAAAATCAGTATTTTACCCTCCTTTTTTCTAAGTATAGGTTTTAAAGGGATAACAGTATTTAAGCCTGGGGATTTATCTGCCCCAAGTGTAATTATCCACCTAGTCTCTGCACACTCAGTATCATTACTAATATCCCCTCCCCTTATATTATTACTAAGTGTTTGTAATGCCATAAACAAAAACTTATGTCCTATATTCTCCTTGACATGAAAAAATAAGGCATTGGATTCTTTCTGAAGTCTGATGTCTGAAACATGCTGAAATATCCTGGTTTTAAACATACTATTCGTCTTGCCAACACAGTATGAATCACAGTTCTGACACACTGCTAAATATACTAGATTCTTAGTACTGCAGTCTGCATAATCTTTGAATGATAATTCTGTCCTGTCCTGGGGTGCTCAAAGGAGCTCTTTTGCAAAATATATTGGCAGGCTTTGCAATGATGGCAAGGAAAAGTATTTGTCTTTGTAGTCTTACGACCACTTTGAACATTGGTCTTGGGTTCATGACACAGCATGTCCTTCAAGTTTCTGTTCCTTCTAAAGATAAAGCTAGGATCTTGACCTACTACCTCTTTTAACCTCATATCAGTATGTAGTATTTTCCAATGCTTCCTCACTATATTACAGATGCCACCCACATCTCCACTATAGGTAATAATCATACTAGCCTTATTCCTGTTCCCAAAAAAAGCCTCTTTGTTCTGGAATGTTATCCACATTCCTATTAAGCCATGGTCTGGTTGTACTATTTATTTTACTCTTACTGTCTTGCACCAAGGGCATGACTTTCTTATGCTTGTATCCCCTTTGGCTGAGGTTAACATGAAATTTCTCAACCTCATCTTGAAATCTTATATCTTCACTACACAATCTCGAAATCCTACAGACCTGGCCTTTTACTATATTATCAAATGTGTATGGTGTGGGTGCATACTGTCATAAGGCAGCAAACTATTATGCCAGCAAGGTTTCCTATATAAAGATATAGCAATGTGGCCATCTTTGTGTTAAGTTAACCATACATCTTAAAAATCTATCTCTGAATTAGAGTAATTGACTGTAAATCTAAAAAAGTCAGTACTCGCCTCCAAATATTCAACAAAAGAGGATCACTCTTGATCCGTGCCTCCCCATAAAAAGATGTCATCCACAAAACGGGTATAAAAACCCAGTTTGTCAGTCCATGCATGTAATGCATCAAAAATGGTAACATCTTCCCAATATGCCAATACTAAAATGGCATAAGAGTTGGCGCAGGGTGCGCCCATGGCTACACCCTGCTGCTGCTGATAGTAACTGCCTTGACACAGGAATATATTATGTTCCAGTACAACATTTAAGAGTTTACATATCCTCTGAATGTTGTCATTATCTAACTGTGTTTTATTAATAAGTAAATTCTCTATCGCTGAGATGCCATATTGATTGTTAATCACAGTGAAGAGACTATTAACATCCATTGTAACAAACAAATAATTCTTATCTAATGCTGTATCCCAATATGTTGATAAAGCTGTAATAAAATGTGCAGTATCTTTCAATATTCTAGGGTATAAACTAAGAGCAGGTTTTAAAGCACATTCTACCCATATTGAAATATTTTTGGTCACCCATCCCCTTCCTGAAACTATAGGTCTAAGGGGTGGGTTTAATGTGTCCTTATGGATTTTTGGTAAAGCTTTAAATTCAGGAATCGCTGGACATTCTACCCATAAAAAGTCTTTCAAGTCATCATCTATTAAGCCTGCCTTCTGTAGGTTACTAATCTTAGTCTTAACCTTGTCTATAAAAGCTTTAACCATAATAGGAGGAAGTTTACTGAATGTGTGGTCATCTTCCAATAACATATTCAGTTTATCACAATAAAAACATCTGTTCATAATAACCACGGATCCCCCCTTATCCGTTGGCTGGATAACTATTCTATCATCTTTCATTAATGAGTCCAAGGCTAACCTCTGTTGCTTGGTTAAGTTATGGAACTTCCTTTTCCTATTGTTATTAATATACATTTCAATTTCCTGTTCACGCACCCTTATCAATGTAACCATAGCTGGACTAAACACAGGTATAAAATCACTTGGTTGCCTCAGAGCTTTTGAATTGTCTTCTACGTTTCTATCAGTAAATATACATTTCAGTGTAGCATTCCTAATGAAACACGTTACATCTAAAATAATTTGACTGTAATCCGCCATCACATCTGGCACAAAAGTTAGACCTTTGTTTAACACATATTCTTGATCAGGTGTAAGATAAGTGTCAGATAAATTATACACAATGTTGTTATAATCACCCACAGTCAATTCGAAGTTCTCCGTCACTTCTGTTCATGTTGACTCGAAAAGCTCTGTTTGCATGAGTTCTTTTTCTTCCCACTGCTGGGAGCATGGGAAAAGTCTTTTTGCTGGAAAAAAACAAGGAAGACTTGGGCTTGGCCCCCGTTCTAGCAAACATTTGATCATTGTTATTCCATGCCTGTTGTAAAGTTCAAAAGTAAAAAAAAATGGATGTTTCTTCCCCTTCCTCATCCTACTCATCATTCAAAATTGACAAACCAAAAAAGAGGAGTTGATCAGTGTCAGCTTCTCCTTTGGCAGAGACGACCAAAAGATTTAGTTTCAGTTCCCTCTACCAGTGTGGAACCAACAATTGAAAGATACCTCTGTACCAAATCTGCCCCCTTCATTGGTACCAAAGTTGTCGGCGCAGGCACAAGACCAGACCATGGAACTGTGTTGTGTCCTGTTTTGGCACCAATGTCTTCAGTGCCAGCGGAAAACACTGAATTCTCCTTTCTTGATTGTCTTAGGACCAGATACTCTCAGTCCATAAATCCTTATGCAGGTCAGTTACCAAGCCCCTTTTTTGGAATGCCCAAAATCCCCCTTTACCCAGTCAGTTTGTTTCACCAAGTGTCTGACAAATGGATGTGTTGAGGTTAGTGGATCAGCCCCTTGCAATGAGGGGACTCCCAGGCATATTCTCTGTTCCAGCCCCTCCCGGGGCTGAAACCCTATCTTCTTCTACCCCACCTAGTCTTCCTCCTCTAAGGCTTTGGAGATCCTGCCTCCGAGTATTCAAGTGCCAACTTTTTCCTGTTCCAGCGAGATCTTCATCTCCAGCTCATATATCTACCCTGAGTTCAGCTGTTTCGGATCCAGAGGAGACTCAAGATCAGGGTCCTGGCTAAACTGTCAGTTCTGGGGGTAGGGCTTGGCTCCAGTGTCTTCAGAGCCATCTCTGCACCTCTGGGCTTCGGCATGTGTTAGCTCTACCCTGCATTCAGCCTCAAAGCCAGTTTCTTTAGAGGAGGGACCACAACTCTGAGGTAGTCTTTCTCTGTTCTGGGCTCCCCTTTCTCTTTGGAGGGACGAGCTTTTCAGGCCATGGAAAGAGCTGTGTCCACCGTGGGCAGTCAGCTCCTCCCCTGTTGGAGCAGTCCCCTGACCCTTCCCCTCTCCAAGAGCTTCAGCAAGCTCCAAACCTGCAGGAGCCACCTATACAGGTATTATCATATTCTGATACCTCCTCAGATTGCTCCACTGAGGAGGTTCCTCAGAAGAGGAAGTGTAAGAGGAAACCTACGGATTCCCTAGAGGAATCTATCACAGAGAACACTGACTTTTATGAAGGAGAGGGTTCCCCATGGTTAGCCCCAGAAGAAATCTCCTTTGGAGACATCCTTGAGATCCTTAAACAGAGGGGATGCTGGACATCCCAAAAGCCCTCTTCAGAGGAGTCAGTGTGCCTGCAGACTTTCAGCCCTCGAGCATCTACCTCTTGGGTAACTCTGCCCACTGACAAGCTTACTGAGTTGATCTCACAGAGGCTGTGGAAGGCTCCTGACACCATAGAACCCATCCCTAAGAGGCCAGACAGAATTCTGTCTGCACCAGAGGATCACCAGTTTTGGGCAATGAAATTTCCAGTATATGACATGGTGGTAGCAGAGGCCACAAAAAAGGAACTAGCAGAGAAAAGTTGCACTATACATTAGAGAGTCTCGGGTGACTGATAGGTTTGGCAAGCGGGTTTACGCTTAATTGACCTTTGCATTGCGGTCTTTGAACTTCATGGCATACTTTACCAGACTCCAAAGGGTTATGATTAAAGAGCTGTCAAACATTCTGGCAGGATCCGTATCTGAAGAAGTCCAGAATAAGGTTGCTTCTCAGTTGGCCACCCTAGAGTCCATTTCAAATTCATCCATGAGACTGGTAGCACATGCAGCCAAAGGGGCAACAAGAGCAAGTGGGATCGGGCGTAGCCATAAGGAGACATGCTTGTTTGTGCTTATGCGAATTTGTGGAGCCATTCAAGTCTTCATTCATCAATGCCCCCTTTTGCAGATCATCCCTTTTTTGGCCCTAACATTCGTGAAAACTTGTCAGAGTGTGAAAAAGATGGGAAGACCCCTTCTGCAGTTGGCATACATTTTTCTACTTCTCAACAGTCCTATTCTAGGAATAAGAGGAGTGGGAACTGTGGTTCAAAAAGTCCCAAGGGCCTTTCAAGGACACATGCGGCAGTGGCTCCCCCAGGGGCAGATAGGAGAGCATTAATGGAAGACACCATCCACGTGGCAGAGGTGGCTCACAAAATCAGGGTTCAAGGGACACCTTTCCTGGAAAAAAACCTACCCAGTGCTCCTGAAAGGAGGCCTGATTGCTTTCTTCTGGAAGCATTCGGGGGAGGGGTGTTTATCCTTGCACCAAAATGCCTGGCTCCAGATAACTTCGGATGTTTGGGTGCAAAGGATTATAACCAGAGGATAACACCATACCCTTTGTTTCTCTTCCACAAAACTCCAGCAAGGTTCCTAATGTTCCACCCAGTTAGAGGGAACTAGCAGCATTAGAAATTCAAAAAACTGCTAGAAAAAAGTCATCCAAGAGGTCCCGCTAGACCAGATAAAATCCAGGATTTACTCAAGATTTTTAGTTCCAAAGAAAACAGGGGACTGGAGACCAATTTTGGATCTAAGCAGTGGCAGCTGGTGACTTCAAATCAAGGGGGTGCTGCAGGAGACAGCTGAATGGGTGGGGCCAACTAGAAAGGGGCGGGGTTATGCTCAAAACCACAAAAACTGGGACTTTAAATATGCTGCCTTGGGTGCCAAACTGTCATTATGAGAGTCCAATCAAGACAGAATGAAGTGAAGAAGAAACAAATATTTCAGTCCATTGACTACATGACAACTTACTTAATATCTAGATGGAAACAAAAAGGTTATGAGGCATGAAAAAGTAAATTGCTTTTTAAATACATTACTGGAATGCCAGTCAAAATCAAGTATAAAAAAAAAAAAGCAGCACTCAACTCAAACCACTTCTCCTTGCACTACAGTTCTAATTATAATTTATAAATGTACCAAGTAACATGCTGAAAGTAGCAATCTCTGTGATACCCCCACTTGTAAAAATGTTTCTTATACAATAAAGACCTTCTGCCTGACAACAACTATCTACTTGTTTCATGGTGAAAACATGGTCAAAGTAGTAATTGAACAGCAAACAAGAAACAAGCTCAAGATAAATTGCTTAAATGATTCTGTTTAGTTTATGGGTAAAGCCTGCTGAGTTGACTGCAAGTCTCCAACAAATGTAATGAGCTTCTGAAAATACTGTAATCCTATCCTTTATTACAAATGCTGTCATATGCATTTCAATAACTAAGGCTTATACGTTATCTAGTTATGTAAATATTCTCTGCATGGCAACAACAAAAAGGCTTTCATTGTTGATAATTCTTTAACAGTATGCTTATTTAAAGCTTACTTGCATCTTGGACAAGCTTCCCTGATGGCCATTAAAGCATTTTTTGACACCTTTATTAAGTTATCACTTGCAAACATGCATTAATGTAAAATAAAACAAACCACATTAACATGTTTTTAGTTACATACATGCATTATGTATCGAGCCTGGCTAACTCTCTCTAGAATGTGTAAAAATCTGTTAACCAGTTTACTGTGTAATTTAATTTAATCCTGAATTTAATTTCCACAGAATGAGACAAACCATCAAAACTTTTTTCCTCCCACCAGTGGCTTACCTAATGATAAAGACAGTAAGGCACTGTACAGGTACAGGAAGAAAGTTTATAGTTAAGCCACTTTAACTTTCCATATTGTTACTTACCAAACACGTGATATGACCAATCTTATTCCAAATTTTCCTGACAGTGACTCTAACTAATCTCTTCAATATATATACTCTGCTCCATTAAGTGTGCATATGATGCTGAGAAGGTTTTTCTGGCCAAGACTCCAGTCCCTCCCAGAGGATAACGAAGTAAACTTTTATATGCTGCTTTGGCTAAATCCTACCTTTTCGGTAACCATTGTGTTGAGATTTTCAAAAATAAAATGGAAGAAAGGGGAAAAATTATGCAGAGGTGCAATCATCCATTCCTTCCTCTGCTCCAAAATTCTGAACTGGGTTCTTTTTTCTCAGCAGAAAGGTAAAAAAGTCAAAAAGAAATTGCCGGATAAGCCCGGATCTGATTTTAAAAGTGCTAGAGAAACTTTTGCAGATGAACCTTCAATCTTCTTGTCACTCTTCTTATGTGCATTAACAAGCTGTTGAGGCTTGGGTTTTCATTTAAGTACTTTATTGTATACATATACATCAGGATGGATCGCAGGACAATTAAACTTAAACAAACTGACAGACTACATACTTGCATGCTCACATTCTGGCTGCTCACTCAAAGTGGCACTGTTGCTTGCACGTGCTCAGTACTTATATGCATGTACTGAATCACTGGAAAGCTTCTTAAAGGTACATCACAGACCTTGATCTACATCCTCCCTCTTTACTGAACTTTCTGATATAAACAATAACATTTCACATTTCAATAGGCATGCAATTATACAGGCACTGATAAAGAAGAACAGTCATGTCCAAGTTGCCGGGTATCTGGAAGTAGGTTTCCAGATGTGACCTGATCTCGTGACATAATACTTAGCACTGGGTTTAGCAACAGGGACAATCACTGGGGAATGTTCTGCTTGAGGAGTCTCAGGGCTTTTCTCAGGAACAGGGATTGCTGACTGAATGTCCTCGAACAGGAACATTGAACAAGTCACTCTGAGAACTAGAGTCTTTGTCACAGGCAAGATGCTGTAACACTGGTTCGGACACTGATAACAAATGCTTCCAATTTCATCTGAATTCCATTACTTATGATTCCGCAATATATGATCTCTGCTCTTGACACAAACTTTTCACAAATCTGATGCAGTCAAAACCTTTTGATGTCTGCATCCTCACTATCTCGCCTTTTGTAAAGTATGAAGCATTTTGCTGGTTTTATCATAGTAAGACTTACTTCAACAGTCTGGCTTTTAACTACTTTGTTGTTCTTAGCACATGGAACCAATAAATTATTGCTGATTGGTAATGTAGTTCTGGTTTGTCTCAACATAAGTCTCTGGCCAGGTGAACCAAGTTGTTTATCACGAGGAATGTTTCTGAGATTTAACAAGTTTAGAAAAACATTGGTATTGTCACATCTGGATTTTTCTATCTGCTGTTTTGCATTTTGAACTGCACATTCAGCCAGGCCATTTGACTGGGGGTACTCAGGACTACTAGTAATATGAACAAAGTCTCACTCTTCTACAACTCTCTCGAGCTGCTGACTTGAAAACTTTGTACCATTGTCAGAAATAACTCTGTGCAGACTACCGTGGACAGAAAAATGTGGCTTCAACTTAATAATGACAGTACTGGAAGTTATGTTGGGAAGTAGGTCAGTCTCAAACAGATTTGAGTAAGAGTCTACTAACACCAAATAATTTTGACCATTCCACTCAAAGATATCTGTGGCTGCTGTCGACCAAGGTAGTTCAGAAATCTGGTTTGCCTGCAGTGGTTCTTTGATCTTGTTCAGTATGCAGTAGTGTAAAGCCGCATCAACAGAAAGTGCTTTCTCAATATCTCTTGACCTCTCACCCTTATTTTGGTAGAATTAGTTCCTGGGTGGCCATGATGCAAGATCTTAATATGCTCTTGTTGCAAGGATTTTGGAACAATCACTTTTAGGATCTTTCGTGATGATACCATTGCGTGACAAAATCTCATCTCTGTATGGAAAATAAGGTTGCACTTCTGCTGGTAAACAAGATTGCTTTGAAGGCCATCCTCTACTGATAAAATGGTTTAGTTTCTGGAGAATTGGATCTGAAGCTGTGTTAGTTCTGAGCTCAGGACGTGTGGAAGAAAAATTACTCATTTCCATGACCTCAAAATCAAGTTGCTCATTGTTATGCTTCATAGGTTCATACTAGGCTATCTGCCCTAGGGCATTTATAAGCCTAGCCAGAGTGTTTGGCTTTCGCCACCCATTTTAAATGAATTTTGCTATGCCCTTTTTCGAGGTTAGTATACTGTGCCTCTGTCTAACAGTGACACAGAAGTGATACCCGGGGTAAACCTACGATCTCCCATCCACTCAAGATTCCTCTTGAAGAGAGTCAGTGAGGGACTCTGCCTAACCTGGACTGGGATTTTATTCCAGAGTGAAGGGAGCCTCTGGGTTATGAATCTGTCCCTCCAGCATGTCCTATTTATTTCAATGCTGAGGTTCAAGTCTCTCGAGCGCATAGCTCGATGGGATTTGGATTTTCTGAGGTGCAGCATGTCCATTAATTCCGGGTTGGACATGGCTTTATACGTCAGGCACAGATTGCCTCTGAGCAGGCGGTATGCCACTGAGTAGAGCTGGAGTTTCTTTAACCGGGCAGCATATGGCATCTGTTTGAGCCCTTTTATCCTCTTGGTGAGGTACTTTTGGGGTCTTTCCAGTTGCTGCAGGTGTCTGGTAAGGTACATCCCAAAAGGGGCATTGTACTCAATTATGGGCCTGATGAGGGATGAGTAAAGAGGCACGATGACCTCCCCTGATCTAGATGTGAACCCTTCATGATTAGGTGGGCTATTGGCCACGTGGTTTTCAAATGAGAGATTGCTATCAACTTGGGTCCCCAGGTCCCTAATTACTTCTTCCGTACTTAATGGATTACCACCTATGTGGTAATTTGTGGGCACTTTGTTTTTGCCAGAGGGGATGACTATACACTTTTTGGCGTTTAGCTTGAGGCCATGGCTCTGGCACCAGTTGTCTGTTTCTATGAGGCCCTTTTGTAGGATGCTTGTGTCCGCTGGAGAGTCAATTATGGCGCCTAGTTTGCAGTCATCTGCGAACTTGGTCAGCCACAGTCCTTCCGTGTTGGCCTGTACCTCCGAGAAATATATACCGAACAAAAGAGGTCCCAGGACTGAGCCTTGTGGGATGCCACTTGTAACTGGTTTGGAGTCTGGCATGGCTCCAGCAATTCTAACCATGTGGGTTCTGTCCTTGAGCCAGTTTGCAACCCATCTAGTGACATAGGGGTGTATATTTAAGCTGGTGAGCTTATCTATAATGCCCAAGTGGGGTATTGTATCGAAGGCTTTTGCGAAGTCCAGGTAGGCTGTGCAGACCACCTTCCCCTCGTCAATGGCCTTGGTGACTGTTTCAAAGAAATTGACCAGGATTAAGAGGCAGGATCTGCCCTTAACAAAGCCGAACTGGGTAGGATCCAGTGTCTGTAGGTCCCCAATATCTTTGAGGTCCATGATGCTGTTCTGTGTTTTTTTCTGGGCGATCTGGATAAAGTATCAGCAAGATAAAGAAGTTTGCCTTGTGTAAACAAGATTGAAATTGTACTTTTGCAATTTGAGCATCATACGTTGTGGTCTAGATGGTAGTGTATGCAAAGGCTTTCTCAAAATGGTAACAAGAGGTTGATGATCAGTTTCGATCTGGATAGGTCAACCATAAATGTAATCATGGAACTTCAGACATGTAAACACAATTGCCAAAAGCGCTTTCTCAACCTGGGCATATTGCATCTCGGTCTGGGTAAGAGTTCTCGATGCATAGGGCTACTGATCTACCCTCTTGAAGAATGACTGCACCTAGAGAAAATTTAGAAGCATCACAGGAAAGAGTAACTGGTTTGTGAACTTCATAGTAGCCGAGAGTTGATTAGCAATTTTCTTTTCCAGGACATCAAATACTCTTGTAATGTTCTGACCATGATCAAATTACCTCTGTGTCACCTGTCGTAATGGTGCTGTAAGTTGGCTTAAATCTGGAATGAACTTGCCTAAATAGTTGACCATGCCAAGAAAACATTGTAGGGCTTGGACATATCTGAAACTGGCATCTCGAGAATTGCTGTTTGCTTGGAAGGATCTGTCATAAGCCTGAACTGGTAAACAAGTGACTAACATAAGTAACTTCTCGAAGCCTGAATTTGCACTTCTAAGGATTTAGCTTAAGATTCACTTCACATGCTCTTTCCAAAACTTTCTTGAAGTTTGTCATGTTCAACTTCACCATTGCCTCCTGCTAGAATATCATTTAATATAACAGCACAGGGATAACCAGAAAAAAAATTGCTCCATCGCATGCTGAAAGACTTCACTGGCAGAATTTATTCCAAATGGCATTCTCAGAAATCTGTATCTTTCAAATGGCGTACCGAATGTGATTAATAACGAAGATTTTCGGTCAAGCAAAATATGCCAAAATGAACTCTCTGCATCTAGGACAGAAAAAAATGGTGGCTTTTGGCATGAGGGCAGCAATCTCTTCGATTTTGTGCATTGGATGGTGAGGTCTTTTTAATGCTTTGTTCAGATCTCTCGGATCAATGCATATTCTGATATCATCTGAGCTTTTCTTATGAGCTACTACCATGGGGATACCCATTCAGTAGGTTCTTCTACTGGACAGATTACTCCTAGCTGCACCATTCTGTCTAGCTCTGCTTTGACTCTGCTCTGTATAGCTACTGGAACTTTCCGTGCTGGTCTGACCTCTGGGTATAACTTCATAGAGCACACAACTGGTAGTTTGCCAATTTTGTCTGCAAAAATATCAGCATACTCTGAAAAAATAGTCTGGATGAAATTTGAGCTGTTGTCATGCAGGCTTACATGATGAAATTCTTTATAAACTGAAAGCAGTCCCATTTTCAAACTGTCTCTGAGGCCTAATAATGACGACACGTGTCTCTTGACTATGAAACATTGCAAGTCATAGCTGTTCCCAGCAGAATAACATGAAAGCACTACCGAGCCTTCGGTTTGAATCTCTTCACCACCATAAATAACAAGCTTTACACACTTTGTCAAACCAAGTTGTTCTGCAGCTTGTACAAATCAAGTTGTTCTGCAGCTTGTACTCTAGCAAATGTTTCTGCGGACATAACATTGCACTTTCAGCCAGTATCTACTTTGAGCTCTACAGGATTCCCATTAATCCAACTAGTACAAAAGATCTTGTTCTTTGATCACAAATCTACTGCATTGTTTTTCACCAAAACAATACCATCAACATAAAAAGTAGGGTCGTAGCTTTCTAATTGATTAACTTGCCTCTTGGAATACTCTCTCTTAATAAAAGAACGTGCCATAATTGATTTACAAAATCTTTTGAAATTATTCCACTTATTGCAAGAATTATACTGCTGACCAAAACCTAAGTACTTTTTCTTTTAGACTCCTGATTTCCACCACAATTACGACAGTTGACTTTGAAGATGGGTGGGGGCACATGCTTTGACTTTGCTGTCTCATACTAATGTTTCTCTGAGCATGCTCTGGAATTTGCTGGAAAGACCCAGGGTTTCTCAGGGACTATTACAGGACCTGCAGTGCCACGTGTTTGGGCCTGTTTCTTTTAACCACATGCTGCATGCTATCAACATGAGCTTTGTCACTGTGCTTTCTGCAGCTATTCTCATTTGTAAGCATACTTGCATGCTTTTCCTTAAGCTCTTATCTCTGACAAATTTCACTGGCCTTGTTTAAGGACAAATCACTGTCTTGAAGCAAAATCTTTCTTACTGTGTCATTGTTAATACCACACACAAACCTGTCTTTTATCAGTTCATCTTTCAGATCACCAAATCTGCATGTTTTAGCCTTGTTTCTCAAGTCAGTTGTATATGCTGCAAAAGTTTCACCAGGATTTTGATCCCGTATGTAAAATAAGTGCCTTTCCATTGTAATATTAGTTTGGGGGGCTACACATTTCTCTGAATTTACATTTTAAACATTCAGCATCTTCCTTTGCTTCAGCCGGTACCACTATATGGCAGTCTTTCCCCCTCCCCTGCAAACACAGCAGGTGCATACACAAATGAATGCGGTCCTTCAGTGGCCTCTGATCCAGCTAAATTAAGCAGAATAAATGCCTTTGTACATGCTTCTTTGCCAGAAAAAGCAGCCAGTATGAAAATATTGTATACCTGCTCAAACACACTCCAATTTTCTGCAATATTGTTATCAAACACAAGTGGTGCAGGTCTGAGAAACCCTTCTGCCATGCCCACAGGTTATAGTAAAACACAATGCAAAATGGCCCTTGTAATTATGTGTGAATATTCCCACACACCAGGTACTTGTAATATTAATCAAATGCACAATAAACTCTTCGAAATACTGTACTCTGTGAAATATGCCTTGAAATAACTGTACTTTGCAAAATATGCTTTGAAATAGCTTTACTTTGTGAAATGACTACTGTAATACTGCACACACTTGCAAACACTGCACACTTCGGATACTTTAAATAGCTTTAATTAATATGAAAAAGTAGCACATAGTGAAAAAAGTCATTTTCCCTTTTTTGTACATTTTATACAATTTGGATATTGTTTCAAACCTTTTCAAAACTATTTTGAATATTTTTATCAATAATGTTGCAGTGTCGGACATTTTCTTTAATAAGAAATTTGTTTTGAGCATTCTGAGTGCTTTGTTTTATATTTATAGCAAAAGAAATCATTTAAGCAAGTTTTAGTAACTGGAATTTGTTTCTGACCTGTTTTGTGAGTCATTTGAGCAGCAGGGATGATCCACTTCTATATATTCCTGCAACTTTAACCAGTTGCCTCATGGCTGTAACTCTGGATCCCATTCTGACACCATGTCACTCTTTTTATGTGCATTAAGAAGACATTGAGGCTTGGATGTTCATTTCTGTAGTTTACTGTATACAGGTACATCAGGATGGGTGGCAGGAACATTAACTGACTACATACTTACATACTCACACTCTGGCTGCTTACTCAAAATGGCACTCTTACTTGCCCATGCTCAGTACTTATATGAAAGCTTCTTAAAGGTATATCACACACAGTGATCTACACTTCTGAATACCAAGCTCTGTTTTTCTCCTATCACTGTCTACCTCCCTCCAAGCTTTCCAACAGACTGTCAGATTTTACCTTTAGAACAATGCCACAATAGCATCTTGGGTTTTGCAAGTCATTCAAAAAGGGCATACAGTGGAATTCTCTATTTAACATACAATTACACAGGTGCCTGAAAACCAACTTGTGGTTTCTGCTATCATTACAGAACTTCTAGACCAGGGTATAAAAGAACCTATTCTTCCCCATTAAAAAGATAGTGCTTCTACTCCAAGATTTTACTCATCCCAAGAATAGAAAATAATTGGACACCAATTCTGGATATCTCTACCCTGAATAGCTTTTCAAACATTCCTAAATTTAAGATGTTAGTGATCCAAAATCTCTTCCCTTTAATTTTTACAAACCCTTTTATGGTTACCTTGGCTGTCAAGGATGCTTGCATTCATATTCCCATTCATCGACAGTGTAAAACATTTTTAAGATTCTGTTCCTTGGGCTTATACTATGAGTTTACTACTTTACCTTTTGGGCTTTCCACCGCTCTCAGAATGTCCACAAAGTGGATATCCCTTGCCATAGCATTATCTAGACTCCAAAGTATCCACATCTCTCCTTATTTGCACAACTTTCTGATTCAAAAAACTTCTCTTCATAAAATTCTTCAAGGCATATAGTTAACTGTCAGTCTTTTAAAGAACGTAGTTTCAAGCTGTTCTTAAACAACTTTCTTTTTTCTTCACTCTCATTATCTGGTCTTCCTAGCTTGCCATCTCTACACATCCCTAATGATAGCTTTTCTTCCATTAGACAAGATTCAGTTCTTATCAGATTTATTTTTTGCTGATAAGCCATTTGTTGCTCAGCACAGAGTCTGAGAATGCTGGGATTTATGACATGCTCTACACAAATAATTCAGTTTGTCAGACTGCACCAGGAAAATGAAGTGGTACCTGGAATCTATCTGAGCTAAGTACTGTCATCCTCTTATTACAGCAGAAAGTCAGTTATCCAAACTAATTGGGACTTAGGGTAGTTCGGATAATCAAATTGTTTAGATAATGAAACATATAATTGAACCAGATAAAAAAACATCGAAAATGTTTTTTCTGCACGCACAGAATGCACTGTTCAACCATTCAGTGATTCTAGTGGGCAATAAAGAATATTTTTCATACACAAGCAGGCTGCAAGCTCAAGAAATGCACACAAATGCGTATAATGGTTACATATTCAGACTTTATGATTTTTCCTACCCAAAAACTTTGAAAGGCTGCATTCGGATAATCAACATTTCAGATAATCGACGTTCAGATAATTGACTATCTACTGTATTCTGAATTCCTCTCTTGCCCTTACTGAAGAAAGAACAGCTTTGGAAGAGCAGTCAAAGATGAAACCAGGAGTTCCTTTTCTTATTTCCCCTCCTCTACAAAAGATATCTACAGATGCATCATGCAGGGTATGGAGGTGGGAGGTTTCTGTTTAAAAGGTTTCAAAGTACAGTGACTTTGGACCAAAAAGGACAGAGAAGAGCATACAAGTATAAAAGAAATGAAAGCATTGATTCTTGCTCTCCAATCTTTCCACCACCTTTGGTATCAGAGAACACTTAAGTTTTGATGGGCAATACCACTGTCATGTGGTACATCAACAAACTGGAAGGCACAAAATCTTACCATCTCTGCAGACTAGCAGTGATTGCTTGGGACATTGCTATTCATCACAAGTTTTTCCTCCAAGCAGTATAAATTTAATCAGAACAGAACACCTTGGCAGATTACATGAGCAGATCAAGGGCAGACTCTCTCACTAAGGGATGTTGAAGAGAGAGGTCTTCCCACAGATTGTCCACATGTAGAGTACACCCAATGATGGATCATTTTACCTCCAGTCTGAATTATCAGTTCAGAATGATTTGCTCCAGGACTCCTTGCAAGGAAGCCTAGAGAATGGATGCCTTTTTTTTTCCATGGAAAGGGAAATTTCTTTCTTTCTTTTTTTTTTCCAAACAAGATTGCTTAATTTACAATTCCATCATTGTAACCTTGTGCATTCCACATGCATGGTACACTGTGGATCTTTTGGTGATTGTACCCCTTGCTGTCATTACTAAACCATCTCTTTTTATTTAACATTTTTATCCTTCACATCAGGTCCAATGTATTACCAAAGCTTACTCTCTCTTTTTTTAATTCTAACATTGGCAGTCAGCTCTGCCAAGGTGATCATTTAAACATCTCTTCTCCCTGTTCTCTCTTCACCTTACCCCTATTTCTATTTTCTGACCTGCCTTTAAGCCTACATCCTTCTTTAACCTCTGTGTACCCTCTCTAGTATCTCTCACTTTCCCTTATGCATTCTTCTTAGCTTTTGCCTCAGTATTTTCTCTTCTGATTGCATTATACTACCCATAATTTTCCTTGCATCTGCTTCTCTGTTCCTGCTCTGACTTCCAACATCTAGTTTTTCCCTTTTTGCCACTGTCGGTATTAACACTATCAGAGCCTTTGCACCCTTTCCCTTGTGTCTCTCCCACCAAATTCAGGTAGAAGTATCTGTCTTTCTTGCATTTCCCACTCGTATTCCAATATTTTCCTTATTAAAGCCTATATTTGAATATTAGAATTTGTCAGTTTATCACATAACTAAAAATATGCATCTCCATCATTCTTTGTTTATCTCCGGAAATGTCTTCTGCAACATGCTTGGAGTGTAAAAATACTTAAGCGAGCAACTTCCAAACAAATATCTTAAATTTCCTTGACGTTGGGGAATTTGCAGATCTCAGTTTTCCAATGTTATTTCCCTGCCTAGCATTTTCTGCCATGTTTATATATATGTTTCTTCTGTTAACTCTTCCCCTTAATATCTCATTATAAAACCTGCTTATTAGCATTTTATTATTGGACTTTTCTGCTCCAGTCTCTCTTACTAATTTAACTTTCTCGAGCATTTCCACTTTCCTCCTTTTTATTTCTGCTTCATGTTTTCCCAGAGTTTCATATATTCCAGTATCTCCACTCCTTTGGGTGTATACTTCTCCGTGACATCTCTCCACTCCATTTTGGCTCTTCCTGTCTCTAACTGCTCCCAGAAATGCATTCTTCTGTCCTTACTCCATTCACCTCTTCTCCACCTCCATGTTTCTTATGGTCCCCTATAAACCCTAAATGTTAGGTTTATTTTACACAAATAGCTTTAAATTTGCCTTCATTTATGTTGTACCCTGACAACTTTTGAAACTGTCTTAAAATCTTAAATAACCTTTGGATTTCTTCCACTGGTTTTATGTATACTAACAGATAATCCGCAAATAATGACAATTTCTTTTCTCTGCCAGTCCGTTTCCATCGCCTCAAACTTGACTGTCATACCTTATGTGGTAATGGTTCCAGGTATATAGCAAACAGTAATGGGGATAGGGGACACCCTTGCCTGGTTCTCTTCACTATTTTGAATTCAGAAGTTATTCTGCTAATCCACTTCAATACTGTATGCAAATCATTGAAAATCCCATCTCCCTCTTTACTCGCGTGTAATGTACTCAGAGTGCTTTTCCAGCATCCAGTCTTAACAGTAGCAGACCTTTCCCTTCCCTTCTCTTCCTGCCTCTGTAGGTATCAGCCAAGTCTTTAAAATAATATCAAATGTTTGCCTATTTTTCATGAAGCCACATTGATCCAGCTGTATTAGCACTGGAAGAATATTAGCTGACTTTATTAATATTGCTGTAAATAATATATAATCATAGTTGAGCACCAAAATGGGTGCTTCCTCTGGCTTAGCAACTGTTTTTTTTTTTTTTTTTTTTTGTAGGTTGTCCTAAACCTATGGCTTGTACCAGAAACTAATCTTACTACATATTTTAGCAACTGGGTCTGTTACCACTTTGGCTGGTTTCAGAGGATCTTGATGCATTATTTGAACCAATTTAGTGCTGATGTAGTACCAGAGGCTATTTTGTTTGTATACATTTTTAAGCATTTGTGTTTGATTCAAATTTAAACCTATGGCCAGTGCTGGAGGCTAATCATTTTAATTGCAAAGCAGTTTGTTTTACTTGTATGTAAAAGCTATTTTTTATGGCTACATGACTGCATTTGATATAAACTTAAATTTATGGCTGGAGCCAGAGACTATTTATTACAATGCTAAACATTCTGTTTAGTTCATGCAGAATGGGGCTTTGAGATAGAATGTCAATTAACTGTTGAGGAACATTCATCTAGTGTGCTCAGTAATATGAGTGCAGTATTTGCCATAAAACAAACTACTTCTGTACTATTATATTGTGATTAATACTCAACATAGAAAAAGCAAAGGTGAAGCAGCCCACAGCAGGAATAATACATAAAAAGTTCTGTTTATTTAAAATGTTAGCGCTTTCATGGCTATTACTGTCGCTTCATCAGACAATGATATGAAAAAAATTAAAACCACATTCTCTTTTTAAAACAGACTTCAACCAGTAGGACACAGCCATTAATTAGTCAACTAATTAACTCATCAGTTTATAGCTGTGACACTTTCTCATAGTTACCTATAAAAATGCAAACTGATACTTTCTAAAAGATAATGCTGACATAAATCAATTAAACTATGAACAAACATACATATGTATATAAATATATAATATACACAAATATGTGTATAAAAAACACTACATTAAAAATAGAGTGTATAGATGAATGTAGTGTTTTTTATACTTATATATTTGTTTTAAAACAGAACTTTTTATGTATTATTCCTGCTGTTGGCTGCTTCACCTTTGATTTTTCTATATTGTACCATTCATCATTTTGGTGATTTTGTTGGGTGAAGCTCTTGTACCGCTGCTGTATTTTTGACTTATTAATCAGTATTTTATACTGATGTATGTTGGACTTTTCTGCAATTAATACTCAACTGTTTATTTTTTGTTTATTAGTGTTGTGGTATTTCACAATTGTCTACTGTTCTCTAAACTGTATTTTTGAGTGTGTTAAAGCTGTAGAACTTTACAACTACTCACTGTTCTCTACCATCTTTTTCTTTCTTTTCCTCAGTCCCAAGCCAGCTGTGTCTTATAGAATTCGCGGCACCTATCCTGTGACACATACCACTAACATAAGTAAAGCCAGTGGGACATCCTACTGTGTTGAAGAACCTTGCAGAACCTAAGTGTATGTCTCATTATAATACAAAAGGCATTAGGTTGTGTTTTTACTGTAATCCTTAATGTACTGAACGTAAATACATGAGCCAGCAGCAGGGATTTCAGTCCCCCATGTAGAAACATTCTGTTTCTACCCTTCAAGTCTGTAAAAACACTCAACTCTAAACTGTAATTCTAGCTCTTCCAGTCTCTAAAGAAACATTTATTCATCTTTTTTGGTATGTGATATATTCCCCCTACCCTCCCAGTCTGTGTCTGAGTCAAAATTAGCTGACACAATCAATTTCAGCCTTAGACATTTGAGTCAGCTGCCACCCACCTGGTTTCTACATTTAAAGTCTGTAAAACACTCCACACTAAAGTGTAATTCTAGCCCTTCCAGTCTCTAAAGAAACATTTACCCGTTTATTTTTTTCTTCTTCTTTTATGTGATATACCCCCACTACCCTCCCTGTCTATCTCTGAGTCAACAATACTTGACTCACTCTCTCTCAGCCCTCAGAAAAGGTATTTCTTAGGGCATCCAACTGGTAATATTAAAAAGGACTTTCACTCCTTTAAAAAATAAAAAAAAGCATTGGTAACAAAAACACTAGCACTGTAGATGTGACTTCTGAGCAAAAGAAAAAAAAAAGCATTGGTAACAAAAGAAAGACTAACATTATAGATGTGACTTCTGAGCAACTGATGGTTTATTTTTGAATTGCACATACCTTGATTAGCTCATCCCGCTCCGTTCACCCTATGGGCTCACTGCACTCCCCTACCCTGCTCCCAATTCCCACCCATCCCTACATACTCTGAATTTATAGGTAACCTCGTTTACTAAGGCCCTCCCTTCATCCATAAGCACCATCTACACACACCCTTCAACTTCCCACCACTCCAGCCCACCAACCAGTTCAATATCCACAACCCGTATCACCTACTCACACAACTCACACCCTCACGAAATATAAATACATCCTATAACTGCACAACCTCACTCCCGCTATGTCTCATTACCCCCAGTCTCATCTCCACTATACCCTCCTGGGATTAACCTCCCTATTCACCTGCCTCTCCATAACCATCGGCACCTCTTATCTCTTCACAATTGCTCACTGTATCCACCCCAAATCCCCCACCCTAACCCACAACATTACTATCACCCCCACTCATGCAAGCATATACCCCACCATATACACCCAACCCCTCATATACCATGTCCCTCCCATGTACCACTTCTATCCATATAAAAGCAACCAAGTTTACAATTTTGCTACCTAATCATCCAATACCTAACAACTACCACCTGTATAACTACCCAGCTACTACTAGGAGGAGACATTCACCCAAACCCCGGGCCAGCAACCTCTGCAAATAAACCATGCACCCATCACTATCCAGCTAAACACAAACCCACCGACTTACTGATACTAAATATGACTACCCGCAGTATAATGAATAAAATAGAAGACCTTCACGTTGCCATCTCCTTATATAACCCTGATATTATTCTCATCACAGAGACATGGCTTAAACCACATATTAAAGATAATTCCTTCACCCCACCTGGGTACAGCATTCTCAGGGCAGACCGGCTACATAAGAGGCGGAGGCTTAGCTCTACTTCACAGAACCTACCTACAACTCTTCCAGAAAGATTCCCCCAACTTCAGCAATGCAGAGACTCTATTTGCAAAGCTCTTCCTTAACCAACATAAGTACCTAAACCTACTGAGTATCTATAAACCCCCGGGTG
>NC_056732.1:1043763063-1043930563 GCF_019279795.1 Protopterus annectens
CAATATATCTATTATTTTGCAAAGCAAGATTGCGGCTTAACAATAATGGACTATTCTACCTTTAACTACTGTAAAGCATGATTATTAACGGGTCTATATTAGATGAACGAACGATTAAAATGTCAAGTACAACATACTCAACACACTGTAATCGAACATTTATCTAATCGGAAACCGAAATGGCTATAAATCAGGTAATCGAAAGATTTTGTTTGGCCAACACCTTCCCTGTACTGACATATGAGACATATAGAAACTACCAATATATGTACACCCCTACTCGTTCACATTATTTCAAACCTTTCATATCTAAAAACACTCTTCCGCTTTTTAGGAGAAGGTGGGGGGCTTCATCCCCCACACCCCTCCTAACTAAATATACCAACTCCGAGATCTCTCTACATTGGGGAAAGGGCAATTTCCCAGTAATGCCAAAGCAAATTCTTTCACAAGGAAAGAATTCTCTTACCTGGCCATTCGAGACAGATTAGCATATTGACGTCACAATTCAAATTCATTGACATGGCCAAGTAAAAGTTTTCAAAACTCCTATTTTCGGCATTTTCAGCTTCTGATTAGATGAACATTCGATTAAAGTGTGTCGAGCATGTTGTACTCGACATTTTAATTGTTCATTCATCTAATATAGACCCTGATTAACTATTAAAATCTATTTCTATCTTTTAAAAATATAATTAGTCCATAGTTTGTCATTTTATCATTTTAATGGATTAAGAAAAAAAATAACGACAGTCTTATGCTACATTGTCCGAGGTTTATTCCTTAATTACTGTTCTGTAGAAAGAAACACATGAAACCAATGTACCTACATCAGTTCAGCTTCATATGTCCCAACAAGTTTGGTCTGGTCTCAGAATGTGCAAGTCCAACAATTGTTTTTCATATTTTATGCATTGTCCTTTTGTGAGTTCCTAATCCCACTCAGTGGTGAAGTTTCTCATTTAGTGTGTCCATTGTCCATTTGCTGTGTTTGTCCATTTCTCTGACTTAATCTTGCTTTTTTTTCTGGAATACAAGCAAAGGCTTTACTGGCTACCTCTCTCCTGAAGACTTACTGTACTACTCTCCTCTTTCTTGTCCTCCATATTGCCCTCCATTCTGGCCTTCTCACTGTGTAAACCTTGCATACCTCTTAAGCTGCTCCAGTGCTATATCCAGGTCCCAAACTATTGTCACTTCTGTTGGAAAAGAATAGTATGGCAGAGCAAATTAATCAAAACACTAAGTTCATTCTGTACAGTGTTTTATGTGGGAAGTAAACTTGTTCCTCTTTGTTTTCATTTCCAGAGATTAGTCTGGGAAACAAATACTCTCTTTTCCCCCACCTGAAGGATTTTCCCTTTCTAACGTAATAAACAGAGTAGTCTGTTTTAATTGGTACATTTGAACCCTCGACCCTATTGAACTCAGAAAATGTGCAGAGGACCCAGAAGCCATATATATTCTGTCTGTCCAATCCAGTTGTATTTCATCCTTTGGTATGCCCATCCAACACCTCAGTTACTCCACTATGAGAGCTGTATAGTCATGCCCTTCACTTCCCTCCAGTACATTTAACATCCTCAAGTTCTCCCTCCATTCTCTATCCTCCTTTTCTACAATTTTTTTCCCTGATATCCTCTTGCTCTATTTCCAAGTCTGTTAGTTGCATATTTTGCTCTGCTTTCAGTCTTTTGCAAAGTGTAAATTTCCAAAAAGGTTATATCTACCATGTCTGGTCACTTATCCGTCTTTTTGATGTACTCCAGTTGTGACTCATTCATTATTAAAATTTCTGAATATACTTTGTACAGCTTTTCTTGTATTTGTCACCTTCACTGGAGTCTGTCATCTTCACTAGATTCTGTCATTCCAGGTTCTGCCATCTGTCTTCCACATCTTCCCACGTTTCTTTCACCAACTTCTGCATATCTTCTACTTCAGTTGGTTTGCAACACCTCTCTTTTTTTCCTTTAGACATTCAACAAATCCTTTCCTCTTTTCTTGCACACTTTAAAATGATTCATACTCTTGAGTGTCTCTTAAATATTTTATCAAGCAGACTCAATGAGGGAGAGCATAAAGCAACTGAGAACTACTGCTGCTCCATACCAGAAGTCCCTTTCCTCTTATCCAGCAAGTCAAATGAAGATTCAGAAAGATAATCCCAAAATTCTCTTCTTTTTGGCCCATGCACTGGTTATTCCTTCTCCTCCACACCAGTCAGGAAATCCTTCTATGTGGCACACCTCATCACTAAGGGCTTTTCATCCAGAAAAAAAGGAGGTCATTGTCCCACTGTACTCATCCCTCATTAGACCCATTATAGAATACAGTGCCCCATTTGGTATGTACCTGTCAAGACATCTGCAACAACTGGAAAGGCCACAGAAATAACTCACTAAAAGAATCACCGGCCTAAAGCAGATGCTCTATGCTGACTGCCTTAAACTACAGCTATACTCTGTTGCATAGCATCTACTCCAATGTGATCTCTGCTTAACATACAAGGCCATGTCAAACCCAGATCTGTTGGACATGCTACAATTAAAGAAATCTCAATCCCTAAGAGCCACACGCTCCAAGGATCTAAACCTTGTCATCACAATAAACAAAACATGCTGGAGGGATAGGTTCCTGACCCAGAGACTCCCCAGACTCTGGAATAGACTGCCCATACATGTCAAGCAGAGCACCTCTTTGGCCCTCTTCAGAAGGATCCTTGATGATTGGATGGAAGAAAGGAAATTCACCCCGGGGATCACATCAGTCTCCCTGCTAGACAGGGGTCCAGGAAAGTAAATAGTGTGGGAAGAAATAGCCAGGGAATTGTTGTGGCTAGGCTTGTATAGGCCGTACCAACCTATGAACCTATGCTCATACAGTGTGAAAGAACTCTCTAATATACCCAAACCTGAAGACTTTCAGTCTCATGCTATAAATGTTAGGGTTTTAAGTTGGTTTAGGCACATTTATTCAGACAGTATGCTGCAGGTGGTAAAGAAGGCTAAGAAACCTGCAACTACAAAATCTTGTATTTAAAATTAGAAAAATGTTTTATGTTTACTGACAGAAAAAGAGGATTAGATCTCTATCAATCAACATGCCTGTGTGAATTGCTCAATTCTGGCTTAGTATATACCTGTATTAATGTATATTTGTCCGGCATTTCAATTTCTCTGCCAATATTTCCACTTCTTTCTTCATGCTTTGAGGTCATGAAGTTTTTTAAAGGAACCATCTACATCAGGCCCCTTTGAATCTGCTACTTCCTTAAAATGTTGTACATGGAAACCTGTCCTCATAGCTTTAACTATTACTAAAATAATGTCAAGAGTTATGAATCCTCATGTCTATTTCACCTTTTCTGTTTTTTCATAAGGGCAGGGTTTTCATAAGAACTAATACATCCTTCATGTTTTAGGTGGTTACTGAAATGTCTTTTATATATTCTCAGGTATATTTTATTCAACAGATTGTTGACCTATAGTAACAATTAACAGGTATATTATACCATGATCCCCCCAAAACGTGCACGCTGATTGGCCAGCGTGCCCGTTGTAAATCGAGTTATACTAATGGAAAAAGATCCGGTCCCCCGGACTTTTTTCCATTAGTATAACTCTATCTCGCTATGTTAAATGGGTTTAACATAGAGACAGTTTAAAATGAGCAACGGAGATCTCCGTTGCTTATTTTAAAGCTGTCTCGCTATGTTAAACCCATTTAACATAGCGAGACAGTGTTTGTTAAACAGCGGAGAAAGCAAGATCTCCGTTGCTTTTTAGTCTCGCTATGTTAAATGAGTTTAACATAGCGAGACAGTTTAAAATAAGCAACGGAGATGTCCGTTGTTATTTTAACTGTCTCGCTATGTTAAACTCATTTAACATAGCGAGACACTAAAAAAAAAGCAACGGAGATCTTGCTTTCTCCGTTGCTTTTGCCCACAGCTCTGCGCAGTACATCAGAACTGCCGCGGATGCCAGGCATCTGCGGAAGGGCAGTAAACAGGCATTATACTATGCCATTATTTAAGAAAAGGAATAGTTTCTTTTCTTAAATAATGTCATATATAGCAATAACCCACTTCTGGGTGTGGGTAATGCTAAATTTACCCACGGTTGGCTTTGTTTGGTCCCTCGGGCTTCGCCCTCGGGACCAAACCACGCCAACCGTGGGTAAATTTAGCATTACCCACACCCAGGCGTGGGTTATTGCTATAGTATTGCTGTTGTTAACCACACACTACCTACCTGTATGTCCCATTCTAGAGCATTTAAAGCTAACTGGTTCTCATGATGACAGATTTTTCTTAGAGAAACATACTACACTTTTGCCCAGGCAAATTTGACTTAAATTCACCAAGTAACAAATGCTCTACTGCAACAACTACTTATTTAGAAGACAGAAGGTTATTCTGGACTCTCCATTCTCTTAGGTTGCTAGGCACTGCCCACTTAAATTCATACACAACCAAAATTTCCAGAATTTTACTTACATTACTGAGGTTCTAGTCAAACTTTCAAAATACATAGCAAATCTGTAATTTGAGCTCTTATTGGTTGATCCATATAAAATGTCCTTTTATGACATTAGAGGACTGCACTTCAGGTGAGCCCACAGTCCTTGTTAACATCTCTTTCTTTAATTTATGGTAATCATTCTCATCAGAGTCTTTTATCTCAGTGTAAGTTTTCAAGTCCTCTTCAGTTATGTGGGATATCAGAACCCTGTCTCATTCTGTTATGTCCCACTTCTTAGCAACAGAACTTTTAAAAGCAACTAGGTAAGCCTCCATCTCAAGGCATTTGTTTCACTAATTAATGTACGTATAGCCTAAAGCTTATTGTTTGCCTTGTATCTGAGTAAACCTAACAACTCCTTGTATGTCACCTCCCTCCTCACTCTGTACCCTCTCTCCTTGTCAGTCCCCTACATATGTACTAGGTCCCTAACTCTGCCTGTAACTGATAGCATAACACAATACTTTCCCACTGTTTTTTAGCTTTTCACTACCTAAAATAGTAGCTTCTACATTTTTCCCAAACTGCTTTGTATGTTTTTTTTACCCCCTTATTAGCTCGCACACTAGTCCACATTTTTCCTAATTTTAACTAGCTGCTTATCAGTCATTTCTCTTTTCAGTACATAGCTACAGCATTCTCTGCATAATTGCCATCTCTCTTTCTTAATGTTACCTTACTGATTGTCTTTTTCATTGCTTGCTATCTAACCTGGGCAAGCCCACTACATTCACCTTCGCTATGCTCAAGCTGAATCCTCTCCCCTACCCCACCCCTGCTTTCCCTAGCGTTATACCTACCATTGCTCAACCCATTAAAGCTAGTTATCCAATCACAAATACTCCCACCTGCATGCATAAAATTACCACCAAAACCACTCCCATTGCTACAATAGCTCCACGTCAACGCTCAACTGTAGCTACTGCCCATTTCACTACATCTGACTTCTACAACTCAACTTAAACCATGTCAATAATAATGTTCCCCCCGTCACTAACCTGCTTCTAACATTATATGTCTCCTAATCCACATCACCTCCCTGAACCATTCCCCAACCCAAGTAACATTCACATACTCTACTGTTGCTCTACATCATCAGAACCCCACAAAAAGCTGTAGTAACATATCAGCCAGCCTAATGCAATATCACATTATCCATCTCTCAAAATATAAAATCCTTTGCAACAACATCCATAATAAACCTAACATCTACACAGTAATCAGCAAAAAAAAAAAAAAACTATCCAATACCTCAGACATTACCTCTTCAAGCAACACACGCTATCCCTGTGTGGGTACATCCACCCCAACCCAGGGCCCCCAACTACTACTTCCTCAGCTAAAAGCCTAAACACCAAAAATATTATTCCAGCAACCCTAAACACCCATAGTATCTGTAACAAAGCCAAAGAATTTCATGATTGGTTAAGTCAATACACCCCAGATAGTCGCATAATCACCGAGACTTGGCTAAAACCCCATATCCAGGATACTGAAATTACACCCTCAGGCTGTAATATACTTTAGAAAGGGCAGAACTATCAAAAAAGGTGATGGGGTACAAATCTACCCAAACACCATCACAATCTCACCTTTCCCTAAGGAAACGCCAATCTTCAAAAATGCCAAAATGTTAATTGGAGCCCTACAAATTAACAAAACAAATATGCATTGTTGGGCTATATATACACCCCCATGCAGAACATCTAACCTTTGGAAGATATCTTGTTCTGGATATCGGAAAACATCAGTAATGACACTATAATTATGGGAGATATCAATTGGCAAGATCTAATGATAGACTCCCCTACCAATAGTATCTACCTCTATGGCTATACCCAGCTAGTTACCACTGCCACCCGTATGCAAAACAGCAGTACTTTAGGTGCAACTCTTGACTGGGAACTAGTTTCTAATCCTGACAAATACCCTAATCCTTATACTCTACCCAATACTCTTAGTGACCACCTACCCATATTCATACATAGATCCACTCCACAAATTACAAGAACCCATGCATACAATACCACCAGGAATATCAGGAACTTTAACCAACAAAAGTTTAACAAAATCCTAAAACATAGTAACTGGAATCCCCTTAAAACATTGCCACTAAAAGATGCTCTTGAATACTTCAGCAATTGTATTTCTAAATATTTTCAATAGCCTAGCTCCTATCCACATCAAAAGAATAAAAACTAACCATGCTCCCTAGCTAACAAAAAATACCAAACAACTTTTACAAAACCGAGATAAAGCCTGGAAGGAATGGCACAATAAGAAATCTCATGCAAACCTAATCAGATACAAACAATTGCAAAGCAAAGCAAAAAAGCTAGTGAACCAAAAAAAAAAAAAAAAACTTTTCCAGCTAGCTGGAAAACCACAAAAACAACCCCAAACAATTTTGGAAATATATCTCAAACCTCCTTACTGCCAGCACTAAACATACTCCAGAAACCCACCATGATAAAACTCCCTCAGAGATAGCCAGCCTCTTTAACTCTCATTTTATATATAGCATAAAAAAACTGTTAATAAATCCCACAACCGCAAATCTCAATGTCGCAACTACCTTAAGCCCCATCTCCACTCCCCAACCTTATCTCGTGACTCCTGCACAAGCAAAATAAATCCTTTATCTACTTAACTACACACTCTATCCCCTTTTCTCTTAAACCTCTCCCTACCGCTCTCATTCAAAACTGCTTCAAAAACTAAAGCCATGCTCCCTCTCCTCAGACAACCTCCCAGTACTTAAAACTTGCTGCAGAAGCCATAGCATATCCTGTCAGCATCCTTATAAATTACTCCATAGCAGAGTCAAGTGTCCCTAATCTCTGAAAAATATCTATCATCACCCCTATAAAAAGGGGCAACTCCAATGAACTATCGACCAATCTCCATCCTCTCTCCTATTTGCAAACTCCTGGAAAAATGCATACATAGGCAGTTGCTTCACCACCTCACCCAAAACAATCTAATTAACCCTACTCAGCATGGTTTTCACCCATCACACAGTACCACCACGCCCTAATCCCCTTCATGGGCACTGTGTGTCCAAATCCATTGAGTCTGGTAATATCACCACTATATCACTACTAGACTTATCAAAGGCATTTGACAGTTTCCCACAACAAACTTCTTCAGCAGCTATCCATTGTAGGCTGCAGCCCACCATCCCTCTAGTGGTTTGCAAGCTACCTATTGAACCGCCAGCAATGCAGTAAATGGCAAATTAAACTATCCCAATATCAAATCAACTCAACTGGGGTACCACAAGGATCCATACATGGACTCTTACTTTTCAATGTTTTCGCCAACACCCTTCACACCTCATTACCCATACGCAGATGACACTACCATAATTTCCTCCTCTAATGGCTTACAACATCTCTAGCTACTCTCCCAAACCACCTTCACCTCAATAGAGACATGGCTGAGAGAAACCCAGCTACTCCTAAATCCCCCCCAAAAAAAACAAAACTCTTACTTTTCTCAGCCAAGCCAGTCTCATCTGACTTTAAAATATTCTCTCAGGATAACACAGAAATCGAAACAGTTGCCACAGCTAAGCTACCAGGTGTTACAATAGACAACAAACTAACTTTCAAATACTACATCTGCAATAGCACTAAAAAAACACACATCAAACTAGGAACGTTCTATAGACAAAAAAAACTTATTCAATAACTTCACCAGAAAAACCCTCGCCATTACCTGTTTGCTCCCCTCTCTCCTATGTGCAGTCCCCTTATACAACAATTTACAATCTTCCCTTAAAAATGAACTCCATTCTTGCTACCATAAAATTGCCAAATTTACCACAGGCTACTCCTACCGTTCCATCACTGCTTAGCTCTGAAAGAACTAAACTGGCTCAAACTCGCACATCACCTAAACCTAGTTCACCTGTTTTCTGCACATAAAATGATATATACACCTGATAACTGCCCAGCCCTCAAATCCGTCCTAAAATCCTACACCCTTACCAGAGCACTTTGCTCTGAAAACAAACAACTCCTAACTGTCTCCATTCCAAACAAAAGAGCTGGACAGAGCCTATGCTCTCATGCTACAGCCAAGCTGTGGAACTCGCTGCCAACAGACATTACTACCATTGAATGCTTTAACAACTTCAAGCACACACTAAAAAAAAATCCTCTTCTAAGCAATCAAGCCTGCCCCTGCTCTTTCCCTAACATTTCTCTCTATAAGGCCTTTAGTTTTCTACATCTGGATATCACTAGACCATGATTTTCATCCACTTACCATTACCGTATCACACTAAGAAACTTTACTTATTTCTGCACCCCTAACTATTCCCATCCTACGCCACAACTCTTCTAAGCATATGCTTGCTTTTAATACTCTGACCTTCTGCCTAACCCTCACTATTTTCATTTATCATTCCTGAAGAAGAAGAGGAGAGAAAAAATTGTATTTTCTGTACTATTTTACTACTCATTTCCTGTATAAGGTGTGGATCATCTACTCATTACATATTTAATGTGTGCATTTTTACTGATTCAATGTATGCTTCAAAATTTGCTACTGTCTTTTCATGTGCAATGACTTAACTTTCACGCATATTCTTAAGCTTTTTTCCCGGGCCTCCGCTGAAAATGGGTTCTTGACCCAGTTGGACTTTCCCATTAAACAAATGTTAAATAAGTATATAAATACATAAATGTCATCCTTTGGTACAAGCTTTTTCAGGGTCCTACTGGACTTAGGGGGGGCTCCCATAGCTGTAGACATCTGGGTCACCAACGTGGAAATCTACTACTGGAGCCTTAACAGATGTTGCTCTGTATCCATACATCTATACTGTATAGTGACCATGAGCTGTTTATTTCATTGGTCGTTTTTTAAAGGAATCTTTTTTTTAAACATCTTTATTAAAATATCACTTACTACATGGACACACATACATCAGTAGAAAATAAAAACTATATTAAATTTTTTTATGTTTACATTCATTATATGTTCTCTTTTGTTTATAACAACTGTCTTGAAGTCCAACATTGCATAAGTCACTCAATTCCTACCTTTCTTTAAATTTCACTCCTCCTCCTTCCTGTAAAATGTTAGTCTTCATGTATTATTCTCACAAATTCCATTTATTTCTAAGTAATTTATTCCTTCCCTTTTCTATAGATAATTCTTAAGTTCTTTTATCTGTTTTACAGTATTCAGTGGTTCTAATAAGTTTGTTTAGATTTTGATTTTCACGTTCTACAAATTGCTTTTTTTAGCAACCAACATAAGTAAACTTAATAAGACCTTACAATTTGTAGAGAATTCAGATCCTACATCCCAGCTCAAAAGAATAATTTCATTAGTTTCAGTCATTTGATCCCCCAGAAATTTTGATAAGAGTATTCTGTAGGGATTTTTTCAATTATGCCAGCTTTCTACACTCCCAGTAAACATGTTCCCAATTAACTCTTTCTTCCACATCACACCTCCAACATTTACTGTATGCCTGAGGAAAAATT
Source organism: Protopterus annectens (assembly GCF_019279795.1). Classification (NCBI taxonomy): domain Eukaryota; kingdom Metazoa; phylum Chordata; order Ceratodontiformes; family Protopteridae; genus Protopterus; species Protopterus annectens. The sequence continues at coordinate 1,043,773,091 of NC_056732.1, forward strand.
TTTTTGAAGTCTGCTTCGGGTATAAAAATATATGCAAACACTTCCAAGCAGAAATCCTAAACCTTCTAGATTTTACCTGCTTAGGAGCCATTCATATGTCCTCCCATTTTCCTTGTAAATTATTTTTCCAGTCCCTCTTCCTATCTTTTCTAACCTTCTCCGATTGATTCTTATATTTATCATGCAATATTGTATATATCCTACTAATTATCCCCTTTTTAACAGCAGCTTCTATTCTAGATTCAACTAAAAACTCTACCAGAGCTGGTCTTTCATTTATGACTCTCCTATCCCTTTTTCTTTGCCTATACTCCGAAATCAATCTCTGTTAGAGAAGGCAATCTCTAACATGCAGCCCAAACGTTTTCTTGGCCTCATCCCATTATTATCACCTTTATATGTTCCCAATACCTTGGTTCCTTTGTCAGTTTTTCCCTGTAAATTCCAGCCCCTTCTTGCCTTTTTTCTGTACTTCTATTTGTAGTCATCCCTATTTCCAAAATTTCCTTTCTCCATTTGTATATTGACTTAGCTTAGAATACTTTCTGTAGCTTTATGAATGTAATATTCTGCATGGTGATGGTTATTCTCTGTAAGGATCTGCATCCAAAGCCCCTGTCTCCTCTTATTTCTTGACCCCCCCCCCCCACAAACACTTCATCACTTTTCACTTTGAATTATAAGCAGTTTCTGTTGTGTTTTTTTTTACTAAAGTTTCTTTGAATCAGTGTATTCACCTCACCGCATTTTTCCAAACACTCAAAGTAAGTTAGGGAGAATTCTTCATTTGTTAGATATACACAGTCAATTGACATTTTACCTAGAGAAGACCAAACGGATTAGAAAATCTGATCCATTGTTTATTTCCTTAGAGAGCAAAAAGCAAGGTCTCCCATCTGCCATTATCCAAACAGATGATTACAGGTGGATTTTTCTTATGAGTTCTTTCTTGTACTCTTTCTGTGGTAAATACATCCAAGGGCTTGTTAAAGCTCCCTGTACAACAGCTGTAGCTTCTTCAGGGGCTTTCTTCAAAGGGCCAGATTCCAAATTCATATTAGAGGCAGCTACTTAGTGTTCCATTCACAACTTTACCAAGCATTACAAAACTGATGCCTTTTCTGGAGTCAGGACTGGGTTTGCCAGAGCTATACTTCAAGGGTTAGTGGGCTCCAGTGCTGTTTCTGTTACCCCTCCTAGACTTTCTAAAGGCTTTGGAAATCATCCCATTTGTCAGCATGATTGCAACAGTGATCTTATGATTAACATAGTACAGTTGTGTAATGTTTAACAGCACAGTAGAATTTTGAATAAATCACTGTTGCAGTATGTCTATTCTCCCTCCACCCCCCTGCAATTTGTATCTTCTTTTTTCTTATTTAGGCTGAGGTGGAACCCCTTTTTGTCTATATGTGCTTATCCTTCCCCCTCTATATTTTATTTTACCTGAGGCTGTCCTCTTTATAGCTAGCCTCAGTGTTTATCTTGGGCAAGAAGGCTGAGGACATTTGTGCTAATATGTCCCTTAAGTAGCAATACTTAGTTCTCATGCTTATGTCTAAGGTTGGATGTATGACGTATGCAGAATGAGCTTCTAAGCTTTTGTGAACTAGATAGACTTAGGCAATATTTAGCAGGATACATCCATCTGCTAGCATTGCAGTGATACATTTAAACATTTACTGTTAAGGTAAGTTCTTACACACCTGTACTTTTTGGAGCCAGTATATGGAAATCCATGGAATAAAATAATGGTTAATAAACTAGAGGACGAAGGCATACAAGTTTAAAAAAAAAAAAAAAAAAGGTTTAAAAAAGATGTCCAGAGAGTAAGATATTGCATTGAATGGAGCACCATTATTACAATCCAAAATTGTAAATAAGTTAAACCCTGTGAAGCACTTCTGTAGTGTGAGACCTGACTGTCACAGCACTTTCAGAGATGTGTAATAATTTTTACACACACCCTAAGCACTATTAGTCAGGTCTTAACCCAGGGGACATTCATTCACTCTGTACTGTCCCTGAATATCTTGTCTAAGGTTTTCCTTCGTAATAAAATTAGAGCAATATTAAATTGTCCCTGACTTTCCTCCAGTTATGTTTGCATACTGTCTGTACAACACAACTCACTAAGTGCTTTACTGGCATTCAAGGCAAGTGAAGCACTTTGTGCTTTTTTTTGTAAATGGTAGTATGGTAGTACATGTAGTAGATAAACTCTGTACAAAGAAGTATCACTGGTCCTAACCAATTAATGTGATAGTGTTCAATCTCGCCGTTTGTTCTTACACATGGGTTCGGAGCCGATCCTCGCAAGCTCTGCATCGAGAAGAAGCTCGAGACAATCTAATACCCACAATCCCCCTCTGCCTTTACCTCAGATCTAGTTTGCCGCTGCTGCGTTCGCATCGCTGGGAGCTAGCTCGAGCGTCTAAAGCTAAGATATAACTTTATTTGTTATATTTTATTGGATTTCTTGTTCTATTTGATATATCTTGATATACTTGAGTGATTGTGTTGTTGAGTGGTTAAATTCTCGGTACCGTTAATCTGTTTTATCGGTTAGAGTTTTTCGGGGCCTACAACCCTTCTTAAATTTAAAAGGATTTGACATTTAAACCGGATTTGACACTTTTTTTTCTCGGATTTGACTATATTACTGGACTTGTCTTTTTCTTGTAAAATGTCTGATAAGGTAAAATCAGGATTTAAGCATTGTCAGTGTGGCCAGAAAATGTCAGTGACTGACAACCATAGTTCCTGTGTCTACTGCCTTGGCCCTCTCCACTTGCAAGAGGACTGTTCTATCTGTCACTCTTTTAGTGGGTGGGTCATGACAGATAGGCGCAGGAAACTCATGGACAGAGGTTTATTAAAACCTTCTTTTCAGGAGGCTCTGGATGCTTCTGACCAGGCATCGAAATCCTCTAAGGAATCGAAGACGTCGGAGCCCAAGTCATCGGCTCCGAGCTCTTCAGCAAAGGTTAGATCACCGGTTCCACAGACTTCGGGGCCGAGTGTTCAACTGGTATCGGTTCCTGAGCCTCGAGTCTTGGAACCGGTGATGGAGCTCCCTCCTTCGACCTTATTGAGGTCGGCTCCGTCTTCGGTTCCTTCGACCCGTTCTTCTTCCAAACTCTCTGATATCGATGTGGATCGTGTGGTGCAGAAGTTATTGGAGCATTCGGCCCTGTCCAAACTTATTTCGGTTTCCACCCAGTTGGTGTCGAAACTTGAAGGCCTCCCAGTGTCTCCTTCCATTCCTCCTCCGAGACCTGTTCAGTCTTTGGAGCCGGAAGAGGCTGATCTTGTGATTGTGGAGCCCTCTGGTCCAGAACCATCCTTTTCTCGGTCTGTTCCTCTCACCTCGACTCCGTCGGACCCGATACCGGAGTCTCGGAGCCGACGGTCTGTCCTTGGTTCCGGGGCCGAGAGTCGAACCGACGTTTCGGTTCCAACTCTTCCCCTCGGGGCCTCGGCGCGGATCGATTCGGCTTCGTCCTCGGGGTCGATGCCTTCAGTGCCTGTGTCGGGGATTCTTCCCATTTCTTCGGAACCGGGAGATTCTTCGATGCGGGACCCGGGGGCGTTCGACCTAATGAGGAAGGTGTTGTCTACCCAGACAACCACATCAGTGGAATAACCTCTCCTCCCCATAAAGGGCCGTTATCCTCCTCTGCACCCACGGCCACATCCAAGCGTCGGGCACCAGTGTCTCAGCCACCCCTGGAGGGTGCCCCCTCTTCCTCGGAGGCTTCTTCGGATGCTCCCCACGAAGAAGTCCCTAGGAAAAGATTGTGTAAGAGGAGACACTTGGATTCTCCACAAGAATCCTTGACATCTGATACTGACTTAGATGAGTCAGAAGGGTCCCCTAAGTCACCTTCAGAAGATGTCTCTTTTTCGGACATATTGGAGATCCTGAAACAGAGAGGTGACTGGCAGTCCCTTCCCCCTTCTGAGGATGAGTCAGTTTTGCTGAAGGCATTTGGTGCTCGCCCTTCCTCCTCCTAGGTCACTCCGCCCTTCGATGAATTAATGGAACTAATTGCTCGAAGGGCGTGGGAGGCTCCTGACACAGTGGAACCAGTCCCAAGGAAACCCAATAAATACATCACGGCACCTCAGGACAAGTCCTACTTGACAAAAGGAGTTCCAGTGGACGCTATGGTGGTGGCAGCGGCCACGAAAAAGGAGATGTCAGAGTCTTCCTCATCTGTTCATACCCCTAATAAAGATTCTAGGACGATGGATAGGTACGGGAAGCGCATTTTTAGTTCAGCGGCTTTTTCCATGCGATCCCTGAACTATTTGACCCATTTTACACGTCTACAGAGGGATCTAGTCAGAGTTGGGAGATACCCTCCAGGGTACTACAGATGCTGCTGTCTCAGAGAAAGTGACAGCGCAACTTAATACCCTTACATCCATTGTGAACTCGTCCATGAGGCTGATTTCCTACGCAGCCGAAGGTTCGAGTAGGGCAGCAGCTTCAGCGATTGCTCTTCGCAGACAATCCTGGATGCGCTTATGTTCCTTTGCGGAAGCCTTTAAGTCTTCCTTTACTAACGCCCCATTTGACGGTGCCACTCTCTTTGGCCCCAAAGTAAAGGAGACCCTTACCCGGTGTGAACAGGAGGGAAAGACTCTGTCTGCTGTCGGAGTCCATTTTTCCACCCCAACCAGACCGTACCCCAAAGGGCAACGTGGTGGAAAAATGTGGTTTCGAAAACCCCAAGGAGCTTTCCCAGGCACACAGGGAGATGCCCCCTCTAGAGGCAGAGGAGGGGGCAGAGGTGGAAGACGCCACCCAGGCGGCAGAGGGGGTCCGCAACATCAAGGTGACAGGGATACACTCCCTGGTAAACCTTTCCAGCACTCCTGAGAGGAGGCCCGACTGTCCTGCTCTGGAGGCAGTCGGGGGTCGCTTAGCTTTATACCCTCAGGCCTGGCAAAATATAACTACAGACAAGTGGGTAAAAAGCGTGGTTACCAGAGGTTACAACATACCCTTTCTATCCCATCCCATTCCAAAGAAAAGACTCCCAGATGTACCGCCCCATCTGCGAGAGCCAGCAGCTATAGAAATTTCAAAGCTGCTAGAAAAAAGAGTCATCCAACCAGTCCCAGCTGACCAGCAAGGATTCGGGACTTACTCAAGGTTCTTTTTAGTTCCAAAGAAAACAGGGGACTGGAGGCCCATCCTGGACCTAAGCTACCTCAATACCTTCGTCAGGAAGGAAAAGTTCCGAATGGTCACGCTTCAATCGATCCTTCCATTCTTACAGAAGGACGACTGGATGTGCTCAATAGATCTAGAAGATGCATACTACCACATCAAAATGGCCAGGGCATCCAGAGATCATTTGCGCTTCCGGCTGGGGGCCAGTCACTTTCAATTTCGAGCCCTGCCCTTTGGTCTGACCTCAGCCCCCAGGGTCTTCACCAAATGCATGGCAGTGGTAGCGTCTCACTTGAGACGCCAAGGATTCCAGGTGTTTCCGTATCTGGACGACTGGCTCCTTTCTGCCACCACCCAGCGTCAACTATTACAGGCCAGAGACTTTACTCTTCAGCTATGTGTTCACCTAGGGATTTCCGTAAACTTCGGAAAATCCTTGCTTCAACCATCACAAAATATTTTGTTCATAGGAGCAGAATTAAACACACGTCAGTTAATTCTAAGACTTCCCCCAGAAAGAATACTATCACTTCAGACTCACATACGTCTTCTACTTTTGTCAAGGAAATCTCCAGCAAAACTGGTACTGAAGGTTTTAGGACTCATGTCAGCCTCCCTTATTGCAATACCCTTGGGAAGGCTGCACATGAGAGTTCTTCAATGGCTACTGTTTGCACAATGGTCGTTTCAACAACTACCTCTAACACACGAGATTCTTATAACAAAAACATGCAAGACACATCTAAACTGGTGGCTTCAAACGTGCAACCTTTCCAAGGGGAGACCATTTGTGCTACCCACACCTACAGTTACGGTGACCACGGACGCTTCCCTGATAGGGTGGGGGGGCATCTTTCAGGGACAGACAGTCCAAGGCGAATGGACCAATTTGGAGTACAATCTGCACTTCAATGTTCTAGAGTTGAGGGCAGTGTTTCTAGCGTTGCAACGCTTTGCTCCCCTTCTTCCTCTAGGAACTATTGCAGTTCAGACGGACAACATGTCGGTAGTCTGGTACATAAACAAGCAAGGGGGAACCAAGTCCTATCAGCTATGCAGAGAGGCCATGAGAATCTGGCAGTGGGCGGAGTCCACGGGTCGCTTTCTAATAGCAACGCACATCCCGGGGTCATCCAACGTCATAGCCGACAGGCTGAGCAGAGCAATTCTGTTACCGCACGAGTGGTCCCTAAAACAGTCAGTGGCGAAAAGGATTTTTCGTGGGGGCCAGCAGCCTTCCTGCGATCTGTTTGCGTCTCCAATGAACGCCAAATGCAGGAGCTACTTTGCCCTATTACCCCCTCCAAGGGAAGTCCCCAGGGACGCACTGATTCACGATTGGCCCCCGGGACTCCTGTATGCATTTCCTCCATTTCCCCTGATATCAAAGTTTCTCCAGAAAGCCAGAAACCTACACAGGACAATAATCCTCATTGCCCCATTCTGGCCTCGTCAAATTTGGTTTCCCTTCCTGAAGACCCACTGCATTCGGGGACCCTGGATTCTGGACCCAGAGCCAGATCTATTGACTCACTCGTCAGGGGCTCCCCATCCCGCGCTCCTGTCCCTCCATCTAGCAGCTTGGCTGCTCCAATTCCCAACTTAGCCAGGTCTGATCTTCTTTCGCCAGCAGTTCGGAATATATTGGTGGCTTCTCATAAAGCTTCCACTACTAAAACATATTCTAGTAAATGGAAGCGATTTGTATTCTGGGTGAATACACAGCAAGTGGATCCTTTTATAGCTCCTTTGAATAAAATATTAGAGTTTTTAACGGACCTATTCCATCAGGGTGCTTCTCCTGCTACACTAAGAGTTCAATTGGCTGCCATTTCGAATTTCCATGTGGGGCTCCTGTTATGGCCCACAGACTTTGTAAAGCCTTTTTAAAAGGGGTTTTTCATATTAGACCACCAGTCAGATCTCCTACGTCACCTTGGAGTCTAAACTTGTTGTTATCCAAATTAATGTTGCCCCCCTTTGAACCTGCCCCTTCTTGCCCATTAAAATTTTTGTCCTGGAAGACTCTCTTTTTGGTAGCCATTACTTCTGCTAGGCGAGTATCTGAACTTCAGGCTCTCTCCATCAAGCACCCTTATTTGATCTTTCACTCTGACAGAGTTTCTCTTAGAACAAATTCATCCTTCCTCCCTAAAGTGTGTTCTATTAACAATATTAATCAGTCCATTGAATTACCCACTTTCTTCAAAAATCACTCCAACAAAATGGAGTATATGTTGCACAAGTTAGATGTTCACAGACAACTAAGATTTTACTTGGATAGAACAAAAGATCACAGAAAAACTGATCAACTCTTTGTGGCTTTTGCTGATAGCAGGAAAGGACTAGCAGTTACCAAAAGAACTCTTTCTAAGTGGTTAACGGATTGTATAATCTATGTCTATGATTCTTCAAATCAAACTCTTTTGCACAAACCCAAAGGACATTCCACAAGGTCAGTGTCTACATCTTTGGCTCATGCAGCCCGCCTACCACTAGACGCTATTTGTGCGGCTGCTACTTGGTCTAAGCCACATACATTCATTTCTCATTATAAGGTAGACAAGGCTTCTAGGGACAGGGCAACCTTTGGTTCCACTGTGCTCAAGAACGTCCTTCCGTGAGTTCCTCAGAAACAAGGAGCTAGGGACGCTACCCATGTGTAAGAACAAACGGCGAGATTGAACACTATCACATATAGAAGTTATGTCCTTACCATAACGTTCCATGTGGAGTGTTCATCTCGCCTTTGTTCTTACATTCCCACCCTCCCGCCCTTAAGAAGAACGTTCTTTTGATGCCTGGCCGGGAGCATCCTGCTACTGCTTGCAGATGTTGTGTACATAGTTGGCATGTATATATTTATATATGTCTATTTGTTCTTTCTATATATAGTTATGTATAGACTCTTATTTCTGTGCATATGTGATGTAAGCATGAATGTGCTCTCTCTGGAGATTGGTTTGCTTGCAAACTAGATCTGAGGTAAAGGCAGAGGGGGATTGTGGGTATTAGATTGTCTCGAGCTTCTTCTCGATGCAGAGCTTGCAAGAGGCCGGCACGGAGCCGAGGATCGGCTCCGAACCCATGTGTAAGAACAAAGGCGAGATGAACACTCCACATGGAACGTTATGGTAAGGACATAACTTCTATTTATGTGTTGTCAACATGGATGTCAGCATTCACCTCTTGAGCTTCACTGCCAAGGTGAATTTCTTGGCATCCATGACTCAAACGCATAATAATATGGTTTCCATCAGTGATCCAATTATAACCTTCTCTATATGATGGTGACAACTGCTGTCATTAGGAACTGTCAGAGAAGTATAGAAGAAGTGAAATGGGAAATGTTTCATACAGATGATCTTATTTTGCTAGGAAAAAATAAGGTGTGGATGAGCAATACACTAATAAATGAAGAGTTGGAGACAGTTTGCTTAAGGATGAGTAAAGAAAAGCGTAAAGTTTTTAGAGATGCAATAAAAGGAGAAGTATATTTTTCAGTTTTATGGTTTATGTGTGGAAAACAAGAAGCAATGGAGGAACAGTGGGGAAAAGAGTTGGAAAATACAAATGGTATAACGGGTAGCTAGGTTATTTGGGGGAGAAGTGTGCATTTCCAATGAAGCAAGAAATGAGTTGTTGGTTATGTTTAGCATTATATGGGGGTCAAGGTTAAACCCTATACAAAGGAGAGCTTTGTACGAAAGATATTTGGAGTTGGGTTTACTAAATACAGTGCTATGTTTGGAATCTAAATGCTAACACAACTTGGCGTAAATCCCTATCTCATCGGGTGTGTGACCAACTGGCTCACCAATAGGACTCACAAGGTCAAAATAGGTGCCTCTGCCTCCAACAGGAGACTTTTCGCTACTGGTGTTCCCCAGGGATCTGTCCTGGGGGATCCCTACTGTTTGGCATCTACTTCTCAGAGGTCCAGGCAAAGACATAAGGCCTGTGGCTGACCAAGTTTGTGGATGACTGTAAGTTGGGTGCTGTCATTGGCTCCCCAAATGATGTTAACATATTACAAGGGGGTTTTGGCAACAAATAACTGGTGCCAAAGTCATGGCCTTAAGTTAAATGCAAAAAAATGTATTATCATACCATTTGGCAAAAACGCAGCCCTTATTTATTACCACATCAATGGCAACCCTCTAAGCACACAACCTGTGGTGACAGACCTGGGTATATAGGTTGACAACAATCTCACATTCAACCATCATGTAGCGGCATTGGCCAGAAAAGCCTTTTATTTGGTTCATCTCATAAGTAAAAGGGATTGTTTCCAGAAAAAGGGTTATTACCTCTCTGTACTCCTCCCTCATTAGGCCAGTAGTTGAGTACAACACTCCATTTTGTATGTACCTCTCCAAACACCTGTGCCAACTGGAAAGGCCACAGAAATACCTCACAAAGAGAATCCATGGCCTCTAACACCTGTCCTATGTGGACAGGCTCAAATTACTGTCACTCTACTCTGTATCATACAGATTGCTCAGAGGTGATCTGTCTTCTTGCCTACAAGGCGATCTCAGACCCTACTCTACTAGAGATTCTCCATATCTGTAAGTCTAACTCCTTGCTCATTACCCAATCGAAAGGCCTAACTCTAATATGTGACATTAACAAAACCTGCTGGAGAGAAAGGTTAGTCTCCCAGAGGCTACCCCATTTCTGGAATAGACTCCCTATACACGTCAAACAAAGTACGTTGCTGACCCTCTTCAGGCGCAACCTTGGTGAGTAGATGGGAAACCACAAATTTGTCCCAGGGGTTCCACCTGTGTCCCTCATTGACAGGGGTGACAGGTGCTGATTGAGGTTCTTTTTTGGGGATAAACTCTTGACTAGGCTTGTAAGGGCCCCAGGGCCATTAGCATAGTAATCTCCTATGATTATATGATCCTATGATCTGCAGTTGTTCTGGGTATTGTATAAGGTAGGCTAGGAAGAAAAAGGCATGGTAAGGATTGTGTTATACAAAAAAAAATGTTAGGTCTGGACAGAAGTGAAAACTAATAAAAGAAAAATGAAGTATAAAATAAGTGTAATGGATGAATAAGTCAGTAAAATCAAATTGTGTAAAACCGAGGGAATAACAGAATTTTAAAAGGAATGAATGGTACAAAAAGATAATGTAAGAACATATAGTTAAACTTTGGAAAGATTTAGTGAAAGAAAAAGAAAGGTGATACAAGAAAAACAGAAGAGGTTCAAAATAAATGGGAAACCGCATTTTTATGGACAGTGTTAAATAATTTATCTCCTAAAGGGTAGATGATATGTTAACAGCCGTATGAAAGACTGTAATCTGTGTAGAAGAGATAGCTGAACATGTGCTAATTGAATGTTTTGGTAAAACTTTTTTCACAGAGTAACCTGTGGCTGTCTTAAGAAAATGGATTTGAGAATGAGATTTACTGGGACTTAAATTTTCGATTGTGATGAAAAAGTAGATAAACTTTTGATTAGAGCAGTACTGATTTAATGGATATGCCAATGTGAGGAGTTACTATGCAATAAGATGTGGGATTATATTCGTGCAAAATGTGCAGGTGATTATGGCAAAAGGAGTGGGAGAATGAAGGAATTTTATATAAGGTGAAAATGTTGAAGGAAGAAAATAAATATTGTGTGAAGAATTATGAACTAAAGCTCCGCCTGCAATTTTTTGTTAAGTTCCTTGGGATCTTTTACATATACCCCCAGCTACCTCCACCTTCATATGAACCAAGATGTTAATCTGTTCCACTATTTTTCCTTCCATCAGTTTTCAGTTTCTTCAAATTCCCTCCTTTGCTGCCATGCCATCTGTCTTGTTTGTACCCTGTTTCATTCCATGTCCCTTAAGTTTTGCATTCTGTTCCCTTGTCATTTACTTAAGTTTCTGTTCAGAGTCTGCTTGCATTGCCATGTTGTCTGTATACAGAAGCTTTTGTTGATCTGTCTCCTTCGACCTGTTTGATAATGTAGTCCATCACCAGTATGAATAGAAGTGGTCTCAGAGCTCAACCCTGGTGCACTCTCACTCCCACTGGAAACACCTCTGAGAGTCCAAACAGTGTTCATAATTGTCGTTGGGTCCTTGTACATAGCCTGTAGTAATTCTACCAATGTTTCCAGGACTTCAAAACATCAAAGGATTGCTCAAATCAGCTTTATTGAGATTTTGTCATATGCTTTTTCTAAGTCTAGGCAAGCCAAGTTAGTAACTTTCCTTATCTCTAACTTCTCCACAGTCTCTCACTGCAAGCTTCAGGTCAGTTGTGTTGCATCCTGATCTGAATCCAAACTGCTCCTGCCTCATCTTACGTTCTACTTTTATGCTGTGTAATAGGCATTTGCTACCACTGTGCTTGCAACAGTTGTGAATGTCACCTTTGTTTTTGTACACTGGCACTGTTACACTTATTCTGCAGTCATCTGGAAAACACTTTTCTCCCATATTGTTATGACTACCGTGAAGAACCTTTTCTCCCCTAACTCACAACATATCTGTCATTACGTCTTCAGAGCCTGCTTCTTTCAATGACTTCATTTTTGATAGTACTGTTGTTAATTCTAGGGTGGGCTGCTCTTCTTTCATTGTAGGCTGTGTATGGGGCAGTACAGCTGCATGAGTTTTCTATATTCAGAAGCTGTTGGAAGTACTTCTTTAATCTCTCTTTGGTGTCCTTTCAATTGGTGAGCAGGTTGTTGGTGGCATCCCTTGTGAAATGGTGTCTGATGCCTCTTTCTGTCATTCCCTTGCAGCCTGATGGAGTGTTGTTATTTACAGCTTTCCAGAAGCTGGTAGAGTGCCTCTTATATTTGTTCTGTGTTATTGCAACCACTTTCTTAACCTCTTTGTTATCCATCCTGTATTTCTTCTTAATTTGGTCCATCTTTTCTGTCTACCACTTCTTCTGCACTACTTTATTTTGATAACTTCCTGTACTGTTGTGTTCCACCTACAGCTTTCATTATGGACATTATATCCACCCCTGACTCAGCCACATATCTGTTCTGTAGTCCTTGCACATGCTGTTTTGGGAGGCTATTCTTCTTTGACTCCACCTGTTTCCTCTTCTTTTTGAGGTGCTAGAGCACTGGGTATTTTCTTGAACTCTTATGCTTTCACTCCAGTCAACTTCCAGGCTTTAAGCCTAGTCTGTGTTGATCTTAGATCCTTCTCTGACCATTGCTTGCAGCTGATTGTAGCCGACAGTGGTTTATGCTGTGGGACAGTTGATTCACTGGAAATTATTTTTGCAATCTGATTCTACCCCATTGCTCTTTCCTTACTAGGTGGAAGTTTATCGGAGTTGCATGTTGGCCACTCTTGCATGTAATCTTATGTCTTTCTCTTTTGATGAACTATGCATTGCCCATGTGTGGACCCAGGCAGTCCTCCTATTCTGTTCTGTTCTGATATGAGCATTCATGTCTTCCTTTATCAACCACAGTTCATGTCACTGCTGCCTGAATGCACTCTTTCCTTTCAAACCACAACCCTGCTGGAGCGTAGGCTGAGATTATGAATGCTGCCCTATATTTAGACTAATTGCCATGAGTCTGTCTCTCATTTTGGTGGCATCCCCCACGATTGCCCTCATGGTGCCTGCTTGTCATCAGACTACCACTAATACTGATGAAATCCCTCACTGTCTTCAAAAGATTTTCCCTTACCTCACCTCACCACAATTTCCACACCTCTTCTCCTACTTAAATTAGTAATATTAACTGAGGACGTTAATAGAATGAGTTTGTGGATTAATATGCATTTTCTGAAGTAAAAGCAGTCCATAACTAATTATTGTCATTGTTTATGAAGTGTAATCCACCAACATTTCCCTGAAAATTGCCAGTTTTAGGGGAGATTGGGAAGGAGAGTGCAATTTTTTTTTTTAGCTAAGGTCAGGGATAGTTTCCAAACAGGCACAGGTGTCCATATAACCTGACAGCCATATAACTTTGGTCTTATTCCATACTCAGGGTTCCATACTTGGGGTACAAGTCTCTTGCTTTTCTGCATACCTTAACCTTGTGGTTCTGCATTTTTGCTGCTGTTTGAAGAGTTCCTCACCTCCTTGGGTTATGAACTTTATAAATGATAGACTTGCTTCTCTTTTTGAACCAGTAGCTTTTGCAGCATTGCATTTTATCCCTTACAAACTACTTTCTGTGGTGGCCATCACCTCTGCTCATGCAGGGATATCTTTGCTGCAGGGCCTGTAGGCAACACTGTTTGAGATGATATAAGAATGTAACAGCCATTTGGGCAAAATATTTTCTTATAAGATGTCCTTAAACCAGTATGTCATCTTCTTTTCTTCTTTATAGGTGCAGAATCTGTAAGAAAAAAAGAGAACCCTTTTTTCCCTTGGGCATGCAGTGATAACTTTGAGATGCACAAATTTAGGATGAACAGCTGTTAATCTCATTCGTTGCAAGGATGTGGAAACATACAGTGGCTAAGCAAACTTTACTGTTTGGATTGCCATCTACACTGTTTTGTGCCATCATGCCATCAACGATAAGGGTTTTTTTTGTTTTTTTTTTTTAAATTATGTTCGTAACCTCAGGGAAATGCTCTGCAGTGCCTAGTTAGTCATGAATGGCTCCATAATTGTTATGCATTAGATGAGATGGACGAGCTCCGTAACTGTTGTGCGTTAGGAAAAATGGACGAGCTCTGTAATTGTTGTGTGTTAAGGAAGATGGACGAGCTGTGTAATTGTTGCGTTAGAGATGAACAAGCTCTGTAACTCTTGTGTGATAGCGAAGATGGATGAACTCCATAACTGTTGTGTCGTAGAGAAGATGGACATGTTCCGTAAGTACTGTATGATAGAGAAGATGGACAAGTTCTGTAACTGTTGTGTGTTACGCATTTTCGAGAAGAGAGCAGCTGTCATTATCAAGATTAAACATGTTTCTCAACTGTCCAAATTTTATCCTCATATTTTTGATCTCTTCTTCAATGACATTTATGATTTTATTGCAGACTGTTGAGGACTGTAATTTGTAAATGATCGACATTTGAGTTTCAGACTTCAACTCTTCAGAGAATACATGGTAATGAAAACGTTATTCTAGCTACTTTCTAAATTTATTAGAAAACTTTCTGTGTTGAGGGAAGCCTTCTAGCTTATCAGTGGGAGTGGTAAGCACTCGGTAGCCTATCTACATCAGAAGGAATGGGTTTCTAGCCCAGAAATTGTAGTTTATTAGCCGTTTGGGCAGTTTTTCCAGCTCTTTCAACTTTCTGGTTTAAAAACCCACATTTGCCCTTGTTTGCCACCTTTCCTATAACTAGCTTAGTCCAGATACAGATTTGCTGTTTTCAGGACTGTTTCTAAGTTTCTGAGCCCCCCAAGCCTTTCTGTGTCGGAGGGAAGCCGCCTAGCTTGTCAGTGGGAGTGCTAAGCACTATGTAGCCTATCTATCACAATAGGAGTGGTTTCTACCCCAGAAATTGTAGTTTATTAACCGTTTTGGGCATTTTTTCCCATCTTCTTCAACTTTTTGGTCTAAAAGCTCATGTTTGCACTTTTCCCACCATTCTTGTAACTAGTCTAGTCCCGATACAGATTTGCTGTATCCAGGACTGTATGTAAGCTTCTGTGCTCCCCAGGTCTTTCTGTGTTGGAGGGAAGCCTTCTAGGTTATCAGTGGGAGTGGTAAGCACTAGGTTGCCTATTTACCACAACAGGAGTGATTTCTGGCCCAGAAATTGTAGTTTATTGGCCATTTGGTCAGTTTTTCCATCTCTTTCCACTTTCTGGTTTAAAAGCCCACGTTTGCGCTTATTTTCCTGCCTTTTCTGTAACTAGTCTAGTCCAGATACAGATTTGCTGTATCCAGGACTGTTTGTAAGCTTCTGAGAGGTGCTAAAGTCTGCTCTTCAATTTTTCCCTTAGATCTGCTAGTTCTCTCTTCTCCTGCACTTTTACTAGCACCATACCAGACTTCTTGTAGCAATTATTGTAGCACACAAAAGTGCTACTAGCACTAAATGTTCTACAAGGAAACGGCTGCAGTACTTGTTATTAATGCCCACCCCCCAGGCATGTCTAAAGTCAGTTTCCTGTGCTTTCTCCTATTAACCTGGTGAACTTGATCCTGAGGCAATGTAGCAATTACCTCATATACACTGACAACCCTCTCCTCTTACCTCCCAACACTCAGACTTGAGAGAGATGCACTTATATATCCAACTTGTGAGAGATGCACTTATATATCCAAATTGGAAGTCAAGCACTCTCCAGCCAAGACTGGAATACTTGGTCAGAAGGAGAAGGTCAAACTAGTGAGTGGGACATCAGTGTGTACACACCAGCACTGCCTTCACATAAACACACAAAACCACACACCCACCTTTGAGGAGGCTCTCAGTAAAAATCTACCCAAACAGCAGAGACCTCCAAGGCAGAAACGCACTCAACCACCACAATACAACACTAATCACGAGACGCACAACTCTCCTAAGCAGTGTGTCACTCAACCAAAGCCCCAAAGGTAAAACAGCATGCCCAGCACACTAGTCATAGGTGACTCGATAGAGAGGCACACTGATGTCCCACTCACTAGGTTGAATAAGGAGAAAGTAACTGTCAGCTGCCTGTCAGGTGCCAGGATCTGCCACATAACGCACGCACTCCTGTCTCTCAACATGTACAAATATGACTGTGTCATTGTACATGTGAATGTGAATGACCTGAGATGTACCTCCCTGGACTACATGAAAAAGAGACATGGAGGAGCTCTCGGATTATGTAGCCCAGGTGGGTATGACTCTAGCCCTGAGCAGCATCCTACCATTCCCAGAATGATACCACAGTACAAGCAGAAAATGATTGATTTCAACAATTGGCTAATCTTCTGGTGTCATTCTAAGGGGATCCAGTATCTGTCTGCCTGGAATGACATGCTTGACAGACCTCAGTGTTTTGCCAAAGATGGCCTGCATCTGTCACCCCTGGGCTTCTGGATACTGGCCAAGTCTCTTGCCATCCTTATAGTGCCTTTTTTAGGTGGTGTTCCAAATACCAAATTACCACTGTAAGGGCTACAAACAAATGCAATCTGAGGGTCATGCTACTAGAAGTCTAAATCTCAAAATGCACTCACTCAAAGCACTCCTTAAAATGGAGAACATCGACATTTGTGCTGTAACAGAGACCTGGTTCGAGGCAGCAGAAAGCACCCCCTGCAAACCCAGGCTATAACTCATTCCAGACCTTTCAGCCCCAAAACTTGGACCGAAGCTCCAAAGGCGGTGGTGTTTCCATATTCATAAAGGATGCGCACACCTCCAGACTGGTAGCACAACATAACACATCAGAGATACTTCAGGTGCAGCTAACACTGGGTAAGACAGCGATTCTGGTTGTAGCCTGTTATAGGTCCCCAACCATGTCCCAAGACTCACACTCCACATTCCTAAGCACCCTGGAGAATATTAGGGTCCAACGTAACTCTCTCATACTGGGCGACTTCAACTTCAGTGATGTGTCGTATATGTTGAGCCTATGGCAAATCTGGTAATATGGTTGTAACAGTGAGAGAGCTCACCAAGTTCAGTTTTTCTCAAATTAGAGAGTATGGGGGAGTTGTATAGAAGAGTAGAAGGTAGGTGTGAGTGGGCGATTTGCAATCCTAGCTAATGGAGCTAGAAAAGGTTTGCTTCTATATAATGAGCCAAGCTTCTTACTAATGGTTTTTATAGTTTTATTGTTATGCAGATCAAATTTGAGGTTATTGTCCATTATTACTCCTAAAAGCTTAGTATGGTCATTAGGAGAGATAGATCTACCGTTGTTGGATGTTATGGAGAAGGAAAATGGGGTGGATCTACTGGTGGGAGTAAAGAGGAGCGGTTTAGTTTTGTTGGGATTTAACAACAGACTGCGATTAGAGAGCCAATTTTCAACTGTGTTAAATGTGTTTTGTGTTAAGGTTTGCAGGTCTAAAGGGGAGGAGGCCATACAGATCAGGGTAGAATCATCTGCATATTGAATGCAGGTTGCATCAGGGGTGGCAGTATGAAGATTGTTGATAAGATAGAAAAGAGTAGAGGACCTAGTATAGAGCCCTGAGGAACACCAAGGTTGAGAGGTAGCAGGGTGGACAGTTTGCCCTAACATAATACATCCTGTTGTCTGCCATTCAGATAGGATAGGAACCACTGAATAGATTGGTTACCTAGAGAGATGGATTTTAGGGAATGGATGAGTAATTTGTGGTTGACCATATCAAAGGCCTTTAACATGTCTAGAAATAGGGCTGAAGATAGCCTGTTGTTGTTCCTGTTTTGGAATATGGTATTTGTAAAGGAAAGGAGGGCAGAGGTGGTGCTGTGATGTGGTCTAAAGCCACGCTAAGAGTTGGCAAGCAGACTGTTCTGAATGAGATAGTCCATAAGTTGCTTATGAACACACTTCTCCATTAATTTGGCTAGTGGTAAGAGAATGGCAATGGGTCTGTAGTTGGACAGTTCTGTTAAACTTCCATCTTTGTGGAGTGGGATAACATGGGATATTTTCCAGATTGTTGGATATTTCCATCAGTTAGTGTTCTGTTGATTAGGATAGAGATGTGGAATGCTGTGGCATTGGCATCTTTTTGTAGGTACTCTGCAGAAAGGAAGTCAGCAGAAAAGGTGGTTGGTTTTAGTTTTTTGATAAGGGATCGGATAAAAGTGGTAGAGACAGGTTGGAAGTTAAAGGGGGGATGAGAAGTGGGTATTTTAGTGGTAGAGTTAAGAGTGGGTGTGAGTAAGTTGGTTAGCTAAGGACTGAATAGTTTCAGTGAAAAAGTTATTAAAGGCAGTGGCAACAGTTTCTGGGGATTTATGGGCATAGTTTGATGGGGGTTGGGGTAGTAGATTGTCCTGGATGAAGAAGTCAGTTAATACCTGCCCAAACCTTTTGGGGATTGTTTTGGTGTTTAAATTGGAGGTTCTAGTAGTAATTTTTTTTTGTCTAGCAAAATTAGTTTTTTTGTATCATTTCTAAGTTGACGATATCTCACTTGGTCGAGGGGGGCTTTAGTTTGCCATTTGGTCCAGGTTATATTTCTAAGTTTGATTTTTATCTTGGTTTCCTTTGTGAGCCATGGAGCAGTATTAGATTTAGTCTTTATAGTACGTGCAGGAGCAATGGGAGTCAAGGATGCTCAGGAATTTATTGTTAAAGAAAGTTATGGCTTCATTTTTTTTAGGACTGAACGGTTGACCGATTTAAGTTTGTTTACGAAGTTAGTAGAATTGAAGTTTTTATCATCATCATGGACCTAATAAACAAGGATATAAGGAATCTCCACACTCTGGATCCCACACAGTTTGGTTTTGTGAAGGGTAGATCATGCTTGTTCAACTTGGTCAACTTCTTTGAGTCAGTCACCAGAGCTGTGGATAAAGGCAAGGTAGTTCATACAGCCTACTTTGATCTGGCCAAGGCCTTTGATACCATCCCCCACTCAGGAATCATAGAAAAACTCACTAAGCTAGGCATCAACCCCTATATCACTAGGTGGGTTGCAAACTGGCTCACAGATAGAACCCACAGTGTGAAAGTAGCTGACTCCAAGTCAGACTGCAGACCAGTCACGAGTGGAGTCGCACAGGGATTGGTCCTGGGCCCCCTCCTGTTTGGTATCTACATCTCAGAAGTCCAGGCAAACGCGAAAGGCCTCTGGCTGACAAAGTTCGTAGACGATTGCAAGTTGGTAGCCATTATTAACTCCCCAAAGTGATGTTGACATCCTCCAGAAAGGCCTCACTGAGACCAACGACTGGTGTCAGAACCATGGCCTTAAGCTCAATGCCAAAAAATTGTCATCATCCCCTTTGGGAAAAACCCAGTTCCCAAGAATTACCACATCGATGGTAGTCCACTGAACACAGAAGGCGTTATAAGAGATCTGGGAACACAGGTTGACAGCAGCCTCTCTTTTTTGACAACCGCATTGCCACTGTGGTCAGAAAGTCCTATGTGGCACATCTCATTACTAAGGGTTTTGCAACCAGGAAGAAAGAGGTCATTGTCTCCCACTACTCTTCCCTCATTAGGCCAGTCATAGAGTACAATGTCCCATTTGGCATGTACCTCACTAGACACCTGCAACAATTGGGGAGGCCGCAGAAGTACCTCCAAAGAGGATCCTAGGCCTTAAATACTTGTCCTATATGGACAGACTCAAAAACTCCAACTATTCTGTCTCATATTGCTTACTTAGAGGTGATCTCTGCTTGACTTACAAAGCCTTGTCTGACCCAGCTCTGTTAGAAATGCTGCATCTAAAGAAATCCCAATCCCGCCGCACCACACACTCCAGAGACCTCAGCCTCATTACCACAATCAACACAACATGCTGGAGGGACGGGTTCATAAGCCAGAGACTGCCCATGCTATGGAACAAACTTCCCATACTTCCCATACATGTCAAACAGAGCACCTCACTGGCTCTCTTCAAGAGAAATCTTGATGAGTGGATGGGAAATAAAAACAAATTCACCCTGGGGATCACTCCAGTGGCTCTACTCGACAGAGGCACTGGGAATTAAGGTTGGATGGCATGATGCCAGGGTAATTCTATGGGCAAGGCTTGTAAAGGCTCCAGGGCCATTAGCCTAGTACACACCTATGAAAATAATTAAAATCCATACCTGATAGTAGATCCCTACCTGATAGTAGATCTTTGCCCCCCATTATATTTGGCTTTGTCAGGATTTCTAGAGCTCTGAGATTGAGAGGTATAGGATTAAGCTATACTATAACAGTGAACAATGGTAAAGTGAATTCATAGACCGTACTGCACTAACCCCACTCATCCAAAAACAGCTGCCAGTAAGTATCAAGCTTTGCCATGAAGTTCTCGTGTATGTGGTGCTGATTTGGCAGTATGTTACTGGTTCGCAGTATTTGTGGAAGTAAGTTTATATTTAAACATGTAATGGATCGTTAAGTTTATGGTGGAATATGAGAGGATAGGTCACTTTAATTGTTTGGGGAATATGCTGTTAAGATTCCAGAGTGGGAAGCCTAGAAACTGTCTGATTGCTTTGGTGATATTACATATTAAGGGGTAATGTTAAGTTGTCTATCTCGCCTTCATTCTTGCTGGATGGGTTCGGAGCCGACCTCGGCTCCGACTCTGCCACTCTAAAAGCTCGAGAGTTGGTTCCACCGGCTCGAGGCTCCCCTTATATCCCACAATGCTAGGCGAGAGTTACCTCAGATCTCGTTTGCCGCTACAGCGATCGAGGTGTTGGTTTTCTACCGGTTCTTGGTAAGTGACTTTTCTTGTGAAGTTAGTCTATTAAACCCCTTTAATTTTAATATTTATACTCATTTCCCTTAGTTTAGAGGAATTCTTATCCCCTTTCTTAAAAATTCCTGTTTTTTTCTCTCAAGAACTTTAAGTTCTTCCCTTGGGCCTACAGGCCTTTTTTCTTTCCCTAGTGGAGTGTGTGTGTTATTTTTCTTATTTTAAAAAACCTAGTTAGTGGTTTATTATAATTTAAACTATACAGGGTGTAATTAGTGTGTTTGTGACTGTGTGTGTGATTACACCTTTTGAGATGTCTAAAGAAGCAAAGGTCTCCGGATTCAAGAAGTGTGATGCGTGCTGTCAGAAAATGTCTCTGACAGACGCTCACACTTCTTGTGTCTACTGTCTGGGACCTTTGCACCTGCAGGACTCCTGTGCTGTGTGCCATGGCTTCAGCCCCAGGGTCCTGCAGGAAAGAAAAAAATAAGTTAATTTTAAGGGGCTTACTCAAGCCAGAGGATTCCCTTTCTGTATCTACAGGGAAGCCCTCTAAGGCATCTAGGTCTTCGGCTCCGACAACTGAGCCGAGACCTAAGGTTTCTAAACCTCTGCCTACATCGGCTCCGGCTGGAGCCGATGAGTCTCAGTCCACAGTTTCTGTGGTTCCCTCGGCTCCGGCTGGAGCCGAGGTATTAGAAATTCCCGTGTCTGCTCCGACCAGACCTTCGGAGCCGACAACTAGGAAGAGGTCCAGGTCACCATCCCTTGGCTCCGTTCATTTGGCTCCAGGATCTCCCCTGCTGTCTGAACGGAGCCAAAGATCTCACTCCTCTAGGTCATCGAGGCTGTCGGATCATGACCTTCAGAGGGTAGCGAGTCGACTTCTTAAGTCCGAGGCACTGGCCCAGATGCTTCAGAGCCCGACTCATCAGTCGATGCCTGCCCCGGTCCATCAATATATTCCTCCTTCGACTCTCTTGAGCTCGGAGCCGGGTCGCGTCGGAACCGAGACTGTGATAGCGTCGGAGCCGATACAATTGTCTTCGGCTCCGTCGGCTCCGATTTCTTCCTTGGAAGAATCTCGGCGCCGGACTTCCGTCGTCGGCTCCGAGGGGGTGAGTGGCATCGGACCCTTGTCCGACCCCCCTCTCCCTCTCGGTGCTTTGGCGCTGGTGAGTTCGGCTCCGACATCGGCCTCGGAGCCATCACTGTCGGTGCCGAGGGAGGTTCTTAGCTTCTCGGAGCGGGGACCTCTGGCTTTGCCTGACAGGGGTGCATTCGAGGTCATGCGGAGTGTGTTAGAGCCTGGCTCTACTCCACAGTCGGCTCCGTCCGCCCCTCCCTCTATGGTGCCTCAGGTCAAGTCGACTCACTCCCTCATCCCGGACCGCAGAGAGCCAGCTCCTCAGGAACCCCCTGTGGGGATTTGATCCTCTTCCGAGGCCTCTCCTGATTTGGCAGAAGAGCCCCCTGGGAAGAGGAAGTCTAAGAGGAAACACATTGACTCACCTGAGTCCATCACATCTGACACAGATTTAGATGATTCTGAGGGTTCCCCGTTCCCCTTCTGAAGATGTCTCATTTGCAGACATTCTAGAGATCCTGAAGAAGAAGGGAAATTGGCCAGCCCTCAACCCTTCGGAGGATGAATCTGTGTATCTTGAGGCGTTTGGCTCTCGCCCTTCCACCTCCTGGGTGTCCCCCTTTGACCCCCTCATGCAGGTGGTTGCTAAGAAGGCATGGACGGCTCCTGATTCAGTGGACCCCACTCCCAGGAGACCCTCCAAGTTCATAACGGCACCAGCAGACAAACAGTTCTTGACAAAAGGAGTCTCTGTGGATGCTATGGTGGTAGCTGCTGCCACTAAGAAGGAGCTAGCTGATCCTTCAGTACCTGTCCATCCACCTAACAAGGAATCTAGGTCCATGGACAGGTACGGGAAGCGGATGTTCTCGTCAGCGACTTTTACCATGCGTTCGCTGAACTACCTATGCCATTTTACTCGTCTTCAAAGGGACTTGATCAAGGAAGCGAGTGAAATGTTAAAGGACCCTACAGCTGCGGGTTTTCAAGATAAGATGAACACGCAGCTGGCTACCCTTAACTCCATAACCAACTCCTCCATGCCCCTTCTTTCTTACGCGGCTGATGGAGCCAGTAGAGCCGCAGGGACAGGTGTGGCCTTACGTAGGCATGCCTGGATGCGGCTATGCAATTTTGCGGACCCCTTCAAGACGTCTTTCACTAACTCCCCGTTTGATGGATCTCTCTTTGGTCCTCAAGTGAAAGAAACCTTGACTAGGTGCGAAACTGATGGCAAGACCTTTTCTGCCGTCGGAGTCCGTTTTTCTACTCCTAGGCCTTACCCCAAAGGCCAGAAAGGTGGAAAGATGTGGTTCCGTAAACAATCTCAAGGGACTTCGCCTGACGCACAGAGTCGTTTCCCCGCCAGAGGCAGAGGCGGAAATAACAATGGTAGACGTCGCCCTAGGGGCAGGGGGGGTCCGCAGAACCAGGGCAATCGGGAAGCCTTCTCTGACAAGCCCTTTCAGCATCCCTGAGGTGTTGCCCGACTGCCCACCTTCGGAGGCAGTCGGGGGAAGATTGTCACTGTACCCAGAAGCCTGGCTATCCCTGACTCAAGACAAATGGGTACAGTCCATCATTTCCGAAGGCTATTCTATCCCCTTTCTTCGCATTCCAAACCAATCAAAAATCCCTTCCAGATGTTCCACCGCTCAAAGGGATCTAGCGGTTTTGGAGATTTCAAAACTGCTTGCAAAAAGAGCAATTCAGCCAGTTCCAGCAGACCAGCAAGGATCCGGAATCTACTCAAGGTTCTTTTTAGTTCCAAAGAAAACAGGGACTGGAGACCAATTTTGGATCTCAGTATCTTGAACAGATCAGTCAAGAAAACAAGATTTCGGATGGTCACGCTGCAATCCATCCTTCCCCTTTTGGGCAAAGGAAACTGGATGTGCTCTATAGACCTTCAGGATGCGTACTATCACATAAAATGAACAGACGCTCCAGAAGATTCCTCCGCTTCAGGCTGGGAACCAGTCATTTTCAGTTCAGGGCCCTGCCCTTTGGTCTCACCACTGCCCCGGTGTTTACCAAATGCATGCAGTGGTAGCTTCTCACCTGAGACGACAAGGATTCCAGGTGTTTCCATATTTGGACGACTGGCTCCTCACAGCTCCCACCAAGCATCTCCTTCTGATGGCCAGGGATTACACTTTTCGCATTTGTCAAAAGTTAGGCATTTCAATAAATTGCGAAAAGTCTGTTTTGTCGCCTTGTCGTACTATTACTTTCATAGGCGCAAATCTAGACACAGTAGACATGTCTGCGAGACTAACACATCAGAGAATAACAGACATTCACAAACTGGTCTCACTCCTTTTCAACAACAACAGAATCAAAGCCAGGTTAGTTCTGAAAGTGTTGGGAATTATGGCGGCGGCCATACCTCTGCTTCCATTAGCCAGATTCCACATGCAGATCCTTCAATGGATGCTCTTTACTCAATGGTCATACCAGCAACTTCCAATGTCTCACACCATTATGATCACGCAGGCGTGCAAAAATCATTTCATGTGGTGGATGTCTTCCCCTCAGCTCTTGTTGGGAAGACCCTTTGTTCCACCCCCTCCGGTTGCTACTCTGACAACGGATGCCTCCCTGATCGGGTGGGGGGGGCATTATCAGGGCAGGACGGTCCAGGGCACATGGCAACCAAACGAATGCCACTTGCACATAAATGTTCTGGAGATGAGAGCAGTGCTTTTAGCGTTGCAAGCCCTTCAAGACTCTCTTCCCTTGGGAACGATTGCAATCCAGACAGACAATATGTCTGTAGTGTGGTACATCAACAAACAAGGCGGAACCAGGTCATACCCCTGTGTCGAGAAGCACTCAGATTGTGGCAATGGGCGATTTCTTCTCAGCGGTTTCTGATAGCAACGCACATCCCGGAAGTCCAATCAAATTGCGGACAAGTTGAGCAGAGCTATCCTCATGCCTCACGAGTGGTCTCTGAAAGACTCTGTTGTGAGAGAAATTTTCCTCAAGTGGGGTCAGCCTTGCTGCGATCTTTTGCTACTCCCCAAAACAGCAAGTGCAGAGAATATTTCACTCTATTCCCTTTACCAGGCCAACCCAGCAGAGACGCTCTAGTCCAAGTTTGGCCCGGGACTTCTGTATGCATTTCCTCCTTCCCACTAATCTCTCAAGTGATACAGAAAGCTATCGCTCAGAAGGCCTCATTGATCCTCATTGCTCCTTACTGGCCTCGACAGGTGTGGTTCCCCTTTCTACATCGATTTCTATTGAGCGACCGTGGAATCTGGACCTAGTTCCAGATCTTTTGATCCATCAGTCGGGTCAGTTTCATCGCTCCCTCCCCTCTCTGAACCTCACTGCTTGGTTCCTCCAGTTCCAACCTTAGCCAGGCTTCCTCAATTATCTCACTCCGTTCGAGATATTTTGATAGCTTCCCATAAATCTTCCACTCTGAAGATTTATTTGAGTAAGTGGAAACGCTTCACATATTGGGCTCAAGGAAAGGACATAGATCCTTTCACTGCTTCCATCCAATTAGTCCTTGAATTTCTAGCTGAACTCTTCCATGCAGGTTCATCTCCCTCTACTCTTAAAGTTCAATTGGCAGCTATTTCTAACTTTCATGTGGGTATTTCTGAATCTGCCTTAATGTCCCACAAGCTTTGCAAAGCCTTTTGAAAGGAGTTTTTCTTCTCAGACCTCCTATAAGAAATCCTCCTTCTCCTTGGGACCTAAATTTAGTTCTTGCTTCTTTGATTCTTCCCCTTTCGAACCTGCAGTCTCCTGTTCTTTAAAATTGCTATCATGGAAGACTCTTTTCTGGTAGCTATTACTTCAGCTAGGAGAGTTTCAGAGCTTCAAGCACTCAGCTGTCGACCTCCTTATCTATTGTTTCATAAGGACAGAGTATCCTTACGAACTAACCCGTCCTTTTTGCCTAAGGTGGTCTCGACGTCAAATCTAAATCAAAGCATTGACCTCCCTGTCTTTTTCCAGAATATTCCAATAGGTCTGAACAAAAATTACACTGCCTGGATGTTCATCGTCAATTGAGGTACTACTTGGATAGAACAAAACAATTCAGAAAATCTGATCAGCTGTTTGTCTCCTATGCGGAAAGCAGAAAGGGACTTTCAGTTTCAAAGGTATCATTATCCAGATGGCTAACATCTTTGATTTCCCTTGTATATGAAATTAGACACCAAAACTGCCTAATAAACCTAAGGCCCATTCCACCAGAGCTTTGGCTACTTCTTTAGCCTTCCAAGACAGACTGCCTATTGACACCATTTGTGCAGCGGCTACTTGGGCTACTCCTCACACTTTCATTTCTCATTATAAGTTGGATTTAGCTTCTAGGCATAGAGCTAACTTTGGTTCCACTGTTCTCAGGAGTCTGTTCCGTTAGGCCACCCGGGACAAGGTGCTAGGGACGCGGTCCCATCCAGCAAGAATGAAGGCGAGATAGACAACTTAACATATAGAAGTTATGTTCTTACCATAACGTTCCATGTTAGTTGTCTTCTTCTCGCCGCCTTCTTGCGTCCCACCCTCCTTCCCCCTAGCCTGGACAGACCTAGAGGAGTTGTGATTGTGACCTCTCTTTCTACCACCTCTTTCTTAGGCATATGCTGTTGTGCATATTTCCTGGATCAGGATGTAGGTCACCCTTCTTTCTTCCTGTTTTTAGAGGTGGACTCTGTTTAGAGTTATTCTGTTACTATTATAAGCTGGGGTTAGCTTACAAACGAGATCTGAGGTAACTCTCGCCTAGCATTGTGGGATATAAGGGGAGCCTCGAGCCGGTGGAACCAACTCTCGAGCTTTTAGAGTGGCCGAGTCGGAGCCGAGGTCGGCTCCGAACCCATCCAGCAAGAAGAAGGTGAGAAGAAGACAACTAACATGGAACGTTATGGTAAGAACATAACTTCTATTTATTAGCAGTTAAATAACACTTTTATTCTAGCAGTATTGTTCTGCTAGTCGTTCTTGAGCTTTATATGAAGAATTACAGTCATTATAGAGTATGATCTACATAACTGTAGACAATAAATCCCCATTGTAGAGTGCAAGTTGGAAAGGTTTCTAGGGCTTGCTGAAGTGGATGACTGCAAAGCTTCTGTCAAAGGATATGCTGTTTAAAATATATTGATACTATTTATTTTCAAGATGTAAACACACTGCACCAGCAGTATGGATTTTTCTGTTTTAGTGATTGTTCACTATTTTTCTTGTTTCAGCATACAACTAGAACTTTTCATGACCTAAATGGTGACATCATTAAACAAGACTCTGGGATTTGGATCAATGGTTTTGACTATACTGGGATGTCTCATGTAACTCCTCATATCCCTGAGATCAATGATACAATTAGAGCTCCCTGTGAGAAAGCTCCATTCTGCGGATTTCCTTGGTACTTTCCAGTACATTTCTTTATAAAGTAAGTATAGTTTTTTTTTTTTTTTTTTTTTTTTTTTTTTTTAATAATAAAATTTTAGCTTTTCATTTGCTATGACAATGATGTAAACAGAAAGCTGATACTGAAAAATATATCAAGTGTATTTTAATTGCTCTTCAAGAAAGCTGCTTCACCCGGTTTTCGTAAGTAGCAGTGGCACACATTTGGAAAGCACACAGTGTAACTTTTATTCCATTAGTCCAAAAGTGGGTAGAATTATGCTAACAAAAGGCATGCACCATTAATGAGAGGCAGCCTCTTCAACAGGACTCCAGTTTCTGCAGTTAAAGCTATCTGCTTCACAGTAATGATTTACAAGTTGTGTCATGCAGTTTGGTGCCCATGTGTGATCTACTGCCCAAGTAGTGATGATGTTTTTCTGCCTCCTTTGTACTGCACTGTTTAGATTGTTAACCTCAGGGATAACATCTCAGAGACCAATGTAAAGTATGAAGCTATGTCTGCATCCCTGTGTACTGAGTTATTCACTGTGCCAGAGACTGTTCCAGTGGATATGACGTGCTGTAACATGGTGGTGTTTTCTTTCTGGCCACTGCTTCTCTCTTTTGTTGGCCTTTTTGGCATTTCAAGTCTCATTCCATGCATTTCATCTTTACCTGTTGATTGCAGTGCCTTTCAATTGCTTGAAAGAATTAAGTCTGAATGAATATTTATTTTTATTTTTTATTTAACTACACTTTCATGACTGGGTTAGTCCAACAAGGCCAATGGCTTCTTTATAAGAGAAACCGAAGGTGGTGTTTATATTGACAAGGGGAAATTTATCCAGTGATCTTTTAAATCCAACTGAGTTGCTACCAACTTGGCAGATAGGGCTGTAGTTTAATGTCTCATCCAAAGCATGGCACACGCAGGAGGGGTAGCATCACCATTATGTTGTAGTGCAGTGTCAGTAATAACAACGTGATCAAAGTATCTGGTCATAGGTTCATAGCTGTTTACTGGGCTAATGATCACAAGGACCATTTTAAGGGTAGCCATGCATCCCAAATCTCTGACAAGTTCAGATACCCTTGATAAGTGTAAGCAGGGGCTTGGGAGATGAAACATTTACAAGCAGGAGCCTGGGAGATGAACCATTTACAGGTTGCCTGTGTCCATTAGAGATATCTGCACCAAACCAGGGATGAATTTCCTGTTCTGCATCCAGATGTCCGAGTTGCACTTGAATTGGGTTAGGGAGGAACTCTGCTTCGCATGGCTGTGGAGCCTGTTCCATAGATGGGATAGTCTCTGGGATACATAACTGTCTCTCCAGCAGGTCCTATTTATACCACAATCAAGGTTTAAGTCTTTAGAACAGGTAATTCTGGTGCTGTTTGTTTTGTGGATATGCAGGAGATCCATCATAGGGTCTGATGATCCCCTGTATGACACGCATAGATCTCACCTTAAAAGCCTGCAGAAGACAGAATACAGGGAAAGGGGCTTGAAGTGTTCTGCATAGGACATTTTACTTACACCTTCTATTCTTTTAGTGAAGAAGCTCTGTGGATGTTATAATTGTTGGATGTGCCTGGTTAGGTACATACCAAAGGGGGGGAATACTTAAGATTTCAGTCTCCAGGATACAAGCATTGTTTTAATTGCGAATACTAACTTCAGAAACATCCAAAGCAGAAAACAAACCCCGCATTGTTGGTGCTGTTGGTCATATCTTTCTGCATTAACACATTGAGCCACAGAGAACATGATTGTTTGATGAAGGCGTGAGTATGTAGCTTACAGCCTTCTAATCTTCCGGCTCCACAGGTGAGTGTATTGTTTGTGATTCAAGAGTGGATCTTAGGGGAAAAATATAAAAAATAAAAAACTTACAATAAGCTGGTTCCGTAAGTGTAAACACCCTTAAACCAATACTTTGTTGAAGCTGTAGCAGGCAACTGAGTAAATGTCAGGAAAATCCTACTAAGCAGCTGAACTTTATATGGGTTAATCAGAGTCTCCTTAATTGATGGCAGGTGTGTACCCAGGAAGACTGAATGTTGTAATTAAATCAAAAGGTGCTTCAACAAAGTATTAGTTTAAGGGGGTGCAAACTTATGCAACCAGCTTATTGTACGTTTTTTTATTTTTTATATTTTTTCCCCTAACAGATTTGTTTGTTTTTCAATTGAATTGTATAGGTTATAGGTCACATTAAAGGTGGGAAAAGTTTTGAAATGATTTATTGTGGTCTCGTTTTTTTATGTCACAAAAACCTGGCATTTTAACAGGGGTGTGTACACTTTTTTTATATTCACTGTATTTCCTTACTTGGACGACCTCCTATGTCAGGAATCCTCTCCAGAGATCCTGTTGCAAAATCTTCATTTTGCCATGTCCCTTCTTCAGAGACTGGGGTTCACAGCAAACGTCAAAATGTCTTCTCTGACTCGTACTCAGGGTCATGTTTTTCTGAGTTGCAGGATTTAGATGGTGCCTAAGCTGGCATCACAGCCTCCTCCCAAGGCCTTAACTCTCATTTCTTTCTTTCAAACTCTTCTTCCTCTGGCTTCCATTGCAGCCAGGGAGTTTGAGAGCTCTTGATTCATGGCATCCACCACCCCTGTGCTCTCTCTAGCTAAACTCCACATGAGAAACTAATAATATAATTCCAGACCTCGGTGGCTGGCTATTGGACACTACTAACTTGCTGTTCATCGAGCAAGGAATAAATACAGGTACTGTCGCAAATAATGATGGCTTATGCTTATCAGAAAAGCTTAAGATTTTTGACTCTAAATTATTAAAATTAAAAAAACTGCAGCTTGAGTCTGCTTACTTCAAGCAATGCATTAATGCATTAATGAAAATATTGTACCAAAAGGCTTGCGGAATAATTTTACGCCTTCTGGTTTAATTTCAGACCATGATTTCTTGATTGACCTGGAGGCTCTTTTTCAAAAACATGGTGCTGAGCTAATGAATGTTATTATTAAGCACTATGGTGCAAATGTTGATGTTGTATTAAAAGAAATTAATGATTTAGACAATGAAATTAAGCAACATTTAGATTTTAATAGATACCAGTTCGATTACGGACGGATCTTGTCCAGTATTGATACTCTGCTACTTAAACTAAAGGGAAACAAGAGTAAAAAATTGAGTAGGGACAGAGAGGCTTATGGTAAAAATGTTGCTTACCCTAACCTTAAAGGGACCAGACATGTTCGTATAAGTAGCAATAATGAATATCCTGTCCAAACACTAGGTGAGGATGAGGACGGGGTAGAAGACCTTGATGTAGAAGACTCTGGGAATGTTCATGCCACCCCAACACCTAGAAGGAGTAACAGAATTAAGGGCTTTGCTAAAGATAAGGGAAGCCACGAGAGAAGTGACAAAGGTTACAATGACAATAGGGGGCACAACACTTATAATGCAGGGAATAGTAACAACAAAAATTTTTTAGGGCAACGCAGCAAGAAGTCTTACAGGAACAGAACGAAGTAACAAACTTGCCCCTGCTTGACCCTATACCTAACTTATTGGTGGCAGATAGTTCTAGTATAGTCGACGCTGATGTCTCTAGCTCACCTTCTTATGGTGGGCCCCCTGTCATTCTCACTAACACGAATGGCGACTTTACCATTTACAATTTTTCTGACATCATTTTGGACCAACAATTGATAGAATTGTTAGCTTTTGGAAATACTTTTGTTCCAACTTCCTATGGGAATGTTGCTAAAGAAATTATTGAACTAAAGTGTTTTGTAAGAAAAATGAATCTTAAGTTACTGTTCAATCATGAAACAGAGGCTGTGAATCATGGTGAAGTAAACACCATCCCCAATGTAGGACTTCCAAAACTGTCCAGTGTTTTTAATCCTCCATTACATTCTACGTTGGAATTGTTTGAGAACATGTGTGAATTTGATTTTAGATTTTGGGTAACAAATATAATGAATATAATAGGACTACAACTCCCAATATTTCTAAAGAACAACGCTTATTACTGGATGAACTTAGTCAGTTACCTATACGGGTGTTAAAACCGGACAAGGGAGGAGGCTTGGTGATTTTTCATAATGTCACCTATAATGAGAAAATGACTTCCCTCCTTGATAGTGATGCCTACACAAAAGCTTCAAGAAATGAAGTTAACGGCACCACACAAAGGATCAGGGGATATTTTAGGGACCTTTTCTTAACGGGGAAAATTGACATCAAGACATATAATTATATTGACATCATGTCTTCTAAGATACCCGTTATGTTTGGGATCCCTAAAATCCATAAAAGTGTTACTGACCCCCCTATGAGAGCTTTAATTGACAGTAGATCCTCTATTACTTACCCATGTTCCAAACTAATCACACACATCTTGGACAAATACGTTAAGTACATTCCAAGTGTGTGTAAGGACTCATGGACATTTTTGGACAATATAAACAAACTGCCATTCAATGAAGATGACAACTTGTTAACTATTGATGTCATTGACCTCTATACGTGCATACCGCACTTAGAGGCGGTTGAATGGACAGGGTCAATGTTACAAAATTTTGGGGCGTCCAGATTGGAGGTTGAACTGGTTATGGAATTACTTGAAATAGTACTAACCAGTAACTACTTCCTATTTGACGGTGACTTCTATTTACAGAAACGGGGGGTGGCGATGGGCTCCCCATGTGGAGCAGGTGTGGCAAACTATGTAATGGGGTACTGGGAAGCAAACATCTTGGCTGATCTCCCTGGTATTATGGCCCCTGTTACCTTCTACACCCGCTACCTTGACGACATGTTCCTCCTGTTCAGGGGTCAGAATTGGAAGCGAAAAACTTGGTGGATAATATCAGTAATTCCACTGAGTTCCTGAAGTTCACTTTTAAATTTTCTACCACCGAGCTGGATTATTTAGATGTCAAACTTACGAAGGATATTTGTCATCAGTGCTTCAGGTCCACCGTCTTTAGGAAAGCCACATACTGCAATTCTTTCCTGCACTTCACCAGCTTTCACCCTCACAAACAGAAAAGATCTATAGTGAAGGGACAGCTGGTGAGGGCAGGAAGAATGTGCAGCACCCTTGTGGATTTTGTTAAGGAATGTTCATTTCTGAAGGAAATGTTCACTAACCGTGGCTATCCTGAGAAAATGGTTTGTGAACTTATTGAGGAAGTTACTCTTAAAAGAACTAGAGGCTTCTATACCCCTTTATTGACTAAACAAAAGGTCTCCTCCAGTGTAGTTAGTAGTTTCACAGATGAGGTGCCTATAAGTGGTCTAATAGGTAACCATGTTGACCGCAGAGAATCAAACACAGATTTATCTTTGAGCTTCGTTACTATTTTTAGTACTAATTCAGAAGCAATTCTGGACATCATCCGTAAGAATTGGAGGTTGATATCCTCAAACCCATCACTAGCAGGAAAATTAGGAGACGAACCCAGATTTATTTTTAAACGATCTAAAAATTTGAAGGAATTATTACAAAGGGATACCCAACAGCATAGTTTTTATAAAAGGAAAGGAATGTCCAGATGTGGATTCTGTAACTTCTGTAACAATGTCCGAACAGGGGAGACATTCCTTGTTAGGGACAGGAAGTTTGTCATCAAGCATGCACTTAATTGTGAGAGCAAATCAGTTATATACATAGCTATGTGCAACTGCTGCTCTGGGTTCTACATCGGAAAAACCGACAGGAGACTGCGAGATAGGATGTATGAGCACTTGTATGCAATTAGGACATGTAAAGATGACAACGCACTGGCCAAACATATTGCATTGTTCCCAGGACATAGTTTTAGCTTTATGGCTATAGACCATGTACCCTTAAAAATCAGAGGGGGCCCTGTATCTTTAATACTAGAAAATTGTGAGCTGGATTGGCAGTTGCGCTTGGACGCTTTCTGCCTCCCTGGCCTTAACACTAACTGCAACATTGCCCCAGTTCTTAAATTAAAAAGTTATTTTAGGTAAAACCTACTGTTATTATATAGTTTCCTCTGACTTTAGGTCTGACCCGTATATCAGGCAACACATATTGGATGACTTGGCAGTCTTGTGTGTTTTCAGCACCTTGCACTAACACATTGGGTCTAGCTAATTGACTTGACCGTCTACTATTCAGGGCTTGCTTAACCTAACAGTTAGGTTTACAACCTAGTCTTAGTGGTCTTAGTAGGAAGACACAATGGATTCTCACGTGCTGAATCTCTTTAGGTCGCACGTATTTTCCGCAGGGCAAAGGATACTTCTCCCTTTCCTTTTCTTTTCCCCTTCCCCCCCCTTCCCCCCCCCCCTTTCTTCTTTTTTCCTTAGTCCTGCATGGTTACAGCACAAACAGAATGTTTAATAAACTAAGCCTGAGCAAATATGAGCAGTATTTATCCCTTACACACACCTCATATAAGGCAAATTTGTTTTTAATGTTTTAAGTGAGTATCAGAGTATATTTTTCCATAGATCTACTTACACATGCTGTATAGTAGTTTATTGTAAATAGTAATGACATCTGTTTTTTGTCATCTATATTATTGTTAAGTCGCTGAGATCTTTTTTCATATAATTGAATCCACTTCTTATTCTTATTGTTGTGTGCTACTTTTAAAAATGATTCTAAATGTGGGATGTTTTTAACTTTTTAGCACTTTGTATGTGTTTTTAAATACAACTGTTCGGTAACAGGAAACAGGAATATGTCATTTCCTGATGTAGTATTTTTAAAGTGAGTGTTTTTTGTCTAACTTGTTTCTCTGAAGAAGCTGCAGTGGTCTGTGGCGAAAACGCTCTTTTGGTTTGTTCAAAATAAAAGCGTTAAGAAGCTTTTTGACTCGGAGGCGTTTCTGTCTGCAAACAAGGTTCCTCATTGTGTACTTTTTGGTTTGACTGGTTTGAAAGCAGTTTTTGGTAAACTTTCAGTCTTCCTTGAAGTCAGTTTGGCTTCAACATGCACATCTTGTGGAACTTGTCCTTCCTCTTCTACAGTGTCTCAAGAAGGAATTGCAGTGGTGGATCCAGCAGTTGTCTCTAAACCCAGGACTCCCTTTTCATCCCCCTCTTCCCTCTCAGGAGCTGTTCACAGATGCTTTGGACATGGAATGGGGAGCAGCTTTTGGCTCCCTAAAGGTGCAGGGGATCTGCTGGCTCATCAGGCTTTTTTCTCCCCAGGTCCTCTGAAGGTGTTTACAGATAACACCACAATAATGTCATATGTAAACAAATTTGGGGGGCAAGATCTTATCTTTGCCGGTTGGCAGTCCTGGTATGGGATCTTGCTGCCCAGTGTCAAGCGACTCTTCAGGTAGTTTACATTCCCTCAGGACAAAACGTAGTGGCAGACAGTGTGAACAGGTCCTTAACTCAGTCCCATGAATGGATGCTTCACATGGATGTGTTTCTGGACACTGTCCACCAGTGGGGTACTCCTCAAGAAGATCTATTTGCCTCCCCTCTGAGCAGACAACTTTCTCTATTTTGTGCCAGAGTCCCTGGTCCTCTGGTGTGGAAGGTGGACACCCTCACTTTTTCTTGGAAGTGGATGTTTCTTTATGCTTTCCCTCCCTTTCCCCTCATTCCAAAAGTCCTGTTCAAAATTCAACGGGACACTCCCAAAATCTTGTTGGTGACTCCTTTTTGGCTGAGACAGCATTGTTCCCTCTTCTGCATTTAGCGAAGTTACCTCACAGGATGGACCTACTCATACAAGACAAGGGATTTCTCATCCCTCCCCATTTGTCCACTCTTCAGTTGATACTGTGGGTGATAGGATTTTGATTCCACATAGACAACTTTTTTCTGAGGACTTGCTTAGGATCCTGTAGGAGGTCTGGAAACCCAATATTAGAAAATCCTACTTATCCAAATGGAAAAGGTTTTCTGTTTGGTTTCTTTCACAACCTGGATCCACTTTCTCTGGATGTTCCTTTGGTTCTCTTAATTTGTGTGAATTGCTCAGTGCTGGGTTGGCTCGTTCTTCTGTTAAGGCCCTTTTATCAGCTGTCTCTGTCTGCCTTTATCTCCTCCCATAGCTTCTAGATTTGAAGTTAAACAATTCCGTAAAGGCACCCTTTGTGGTAGGTCTCCCAGGAAGCCCGTTTCTCCTGCCTGGGATCTGAATTTTATTTTGGAGAAATTGACTCTGGCTTCTTTTGAGCCTGCTGCTTTAGCTTCCTTGAGCCATTGCTCTTGGAAGACTGTACTTTTGTTGTCTCTTACTTCTGTTAGATGGGTGTAAGAGCTTCAAGCCCTTATGGCTTGTCCTCCTTATTTTGGTGTTTCTTATGGGCAGGGTGTCCTTGAGTACTAATCCTTCTTTTTATGCCCAAGGTGGTTAATGAGTTGTCCCCTTAGTCTATTAATTTGCCTAATTTTTTCCCCTGTCCACAATTGGCTTATGAGAACACACATTAGATATGCATACACAAGTCAGATTTTATTTGGATAAGACTAAAACTATTAGAAAATCCAATTAGCTGTTTTTCTTTTTATCTTAGGTCCCAAGGATTAGCTGTATCCAAGCAAACTATTTCTTATTGGATGTCTAAAGCTATTTCATTTTCTTATTCTTTTCATGCTAAGAGCCTTCCTCTACTGTTAAGGCTCATTCTACTAGAGCTGTGACTTCTTGTCCCTTTTTTCAAGGGGTTGGATACTAACTCTATGCACTTCTGTGCATTCTTTACCAAGCACTATAAGTTGGATAGAATTTCCAGAGCTAGAGCTGGTTTTGCTAGGCCCATCCTTCATGGCTTCCTAGGGAGCTCTGCTGGTCCTTCCTCCTCCCAAGTTTCTTCCTGAGTTTTGGCAGTCTCCCGAATGTAATGAATACTGCAGCAGTGATATGGAAGGACATAGAACAGTTATGTAAAATCTTACCATAAAGGTGGATGTCCTTCCCTTCACTGTTGCAGTATTCACTCCCTCCCTCCTCCCCCTGGTCCATTTCTCTTCTGGATGTACTGATTACCTCTTATTTTTTCTTGGACTGGCGTTCCTACTGGGGCTTTCATTTCTGAGGGTGGTACAACTGGACGTCACCTTTATGCCCTACATTATGCGAGGAGCATACATATGACATATGGCGTACCTTAAAGCAACCTAAGGCTTTAGTAAACTGGCCGGACGTTTGGCTGCCCTAGGCAGGGGATCCCAAATGTAAAGAATACTGCAACAGGGAATGGAAAGACATCTAGTATTATGGTAAGAGCTTACACAACTGTACTTTCTGTTCGTCCAAGCTCATGTCCCTTAGTCCGTCTACATTCAGCACTCTGCCTACTGCAGACCTCATATTTGTGACAGACCTTTACACCCCCCCCCCTCCAGTTGGGATAGCTGACTTTTACCACTCAGTCCCATCAAGAGTTCTTGCTAATCAGGCCTGGTTTGTGTGGGGCTTTATCATAGCTCTGTCAGTCTACACCACAGAGCTGGCTGACTGACAATTCTAAGATTATTCAGCAGTGTATGCCTAATTTTCCTGAGAAAAAGTGCAATAAGACTTGACTACAAGGGATGATGGTGGCATTTCTAGTGGCTTGACACTAATTTGTATGATTGTACTGATCCCCTGCCAGAATCATGTATAGCAGGGGATACAGCAGAATGCTGTTGTGCTTCTTAAGTGGAAAGTGCCATTTTTCTAGAAATTTATTTCTGCTGTAATAACTTAAATGCTTATTTTACTTTTTTTTAATTTCTCTAAGTCTTTGGTTTTCTAAAACCATGATAAGAATGGAACCCATTCCGAAGTCAAAGTGTGATTCAAGTTCATGAAATTAGTATTTTCAATCTTTAACGTTAGCCAGAAGTGCTCTTCGCAGCATCCGCAGTGTGCCCAGTAATGACTACTCCTGCAGTTCATGTGGAGTTACATGTATCGATAACATATCTAAGTATGATTGTAAATTATTCTTTAGAAGACCCATTGCTCATACTACTATGGAACTGTCTGGACATCTTTCTTCCACATTGCTCTCTCTCCTGCCTGCAGATCCTGATATTTTATGACTTTGTGTCTCTCTTGTACATAAGACACTGTAGTCACTGGATGTAGCAATTTCATTGATCAGTGCTACTTTTGTCTTCTTCTCATGGGCTACTACTATATCTGTTTTTCTTGCATCTGTTTTTTGAACTCTTGGTAATGGGTGATCGCATGCGTTATAAACTCTATCATTTTCTATAATGCTTTGTGGCTTATCTTTCCAGTCTCTTTCAGCTACTTCAGTATTATAATGTTTGCACAATCCCCAATGCAACAGTCTTACTACATCGTTATACCTTTCAGTATATAGTCCTCCTGCCGTTATTGTATCAACCAACAACAAGTTTCCAATTCTGTTTTACAAAACCTACATTTGTCTGTTTCTCTCGCATGTTCAGTGGACTTTGTAAACCAAAGTATGCGTAGTTCACTGTCTTGGGCTGCCAATATTCTTTCATCATTTTGTTTAAATTCACCTCTCCTTAACCATTCCTTTGTTCGATCCTAATCAACACAAGGTTGTTCTAAGAGTTTTCTGTACTTGCAACTGTATTTATGCATTTTCCACATTGCTTGCCTTCTCATCTGATCCTTTACCTTATATTATTTCGTTTGTTTTTGGCACATTGAGCCCGATTTTTATCTACTTCTGGTTTGATTTCAATTCCCACTTGATGTGGATATGCTTCTGCTAAACTAAGCAGGGAAGTCATCTTAGTCTTATTCTCCTCATGTTTCAAAACTTTCACTAGGTTTGGGTCTTGTGGGGTCAGCAAATATGTGAGCAGTCCTACGATTGCAGATCTATACATGTAATCAGTTTTGAGGAGGCCCATACCTCCTTCAGAATGGGGAATATATAGTCTTAGTATACACTGATTTTTATAAATCATTTGATGAGCATGAAGCATCATTCTTGTTTTCCTGTCCCACACATCCAACACCATTTGGGGCCAGTCTATCCCTCCAAAACTATAAGTTACAACGGGAAGAACAAAGTGGTTTGTAACTTGGACTTGGTTCCTAGATGTCAGTGCTGTTTTCAGTATTAATTTTATTCTTCTAAAATATTCCTTACTAAGTTTTATTCACATTTGTTCATGTATTATTGTTGATCTTTCATCAATTCCCAAATATTTATATACTCCCTCTTGCTGAAGTTATTTTATATCACATTCCTTCCCAAACTGATGTGTTCTTGGTGCTGCAGCATTCCTTAAAGCCTTTAAAGGTTGCTGTTGCACATTTGTCAAGACCAAATGACATTCTTATATCATCTGAAAAGTTTTGACCACTTGCTCTTGTGCTTTCATTTCCTCATCTGATGAACTATGCAGTTTTAAATCATCTACAAAAAGATCAGACGTCTTTATGCTTTGTTGTTTGCTGGAAGCCAAATTGTAGCCATAACCTAATCCGTTAAGTAGACAGGTAATGGATTTAAGGGTAAGACAAAAGGGCAGTGGTGACAGAGAACCGCCCTGGAATATCCTCCTTTGAATTTTTATCCCCAAAGTAATAATTTGTCCTTCGTCATGGCTTAACTGTAAAGTGGTTTGCCACCGTTTCATGGTAGCTATAATGTAATCGATCAGTGTAGGGTATACCTTATACATTTTTAAGCACTGTTTCATCCATGAATGTGGGATACTGTCAAATACTTTTTTCTAGTCTATCCATGCCATTCTTCCTCTTTTTACAATTCTTGATTATGACTTTAACAACGAACAATCCTTTGTTCCATATGACTTTCTTTTGTTACCCTTTTGTTCCATTACCATGAGTAAGTTTTCTAAATGACTGTAAACTCTAGAATCCGTTCCAGTGTATAGTTTATATGTTATCAGAAGGCAAGTTACTGGTCTATAGTTTTTAGGTAGCTTGTAGGTTCACTCTTAAGTAGGAGTATTGTTTTTCCTGTAAACCAGGGCTGGTGTCTGTCTTGGGGTGTGCATATAAATAGTTAATACTTATGGCTAAATCTTCATGTAAAGATGTTAATACTTTTAGCCAGAAGTTAGGTACTGCATCTGGGCCTGGAGTATTTCCATTTAGCTTTTCTTAACTTTGTTTCAATCTCTCTGGCCATTACTTCATCCCATTTCATATCCTGTGCATTTGACCAACTTATTCTTTCTTTTACTTCTTCTGTCCATTTAGCATCTTTATGTTCCACAAGATCTTCATAGATATTCTCCAAAATGTATTTTCTTCTTGTTTGGTGGTGTTTCAGTTCCTTTTGCCTTGTTTCCCAATTCTCAATAAAAATTCTTTGGGCTGTCAATAAATTTCTTATTTTATAAATTTTCCTTTATATTTATCTGCATATCTTCTAACTTTTTCTGCTTGTGCTGATATTTTTAGTTTATTATTTGCGATAGTGCAAGAATAGGTTAGATGGATGGGTAACCGGAAATTCACCCTGGGGGTTCCACCTGTGTCCTCCTTGGATTGGGGCAATAGGTGCTGATTTTAGTGTCTGCTTAAACTAGACACCATTGGGAACACAGGTTGAACTTGGCTAGGCTTGTAAGGGCCCTCAAGCCTAGTAACCTGTTATGGTGTTATAGATCCTGATCTCTTCCAATATTGCACATTGTTTTTATCACGTCTACCTGTCTGAGTATTTTTGTTGATCTGTTCTCTTTTTTTTATAGTCCTCTAACAGTTACACTTCTGGTCTTAATTACATTATAGTGTTCTCTGTTCGATACTTCCATGATATTATTTGATTGATCCCCTTCCCTCACTACCCTGTGTTTTTGTGGTAAGAATGTATCTGTAATTAATTTAGCTGCACAGTAATACATCCTATTGATTTCTGTTATATCACATGAATCTCTATGGACAGTTCTAATTGCTGTGTTCATTTGTTTTGTCAAACTGCTAACTTTTTGAGTTTGACTTTATGTAGTCTTGTTTCTTTCAATGATCATAATGTGTTTGTCCATCTCTATTAAATCAAGCAACTGTTTTCTTAGATCATTTTCTTTTAAACTGAGGGCACATTATTTGTTCTCCATTTCCTGCAGACATTCTGTAGAAAGTTACAGAGCATTTTTATGTGCCACATTCTCTTCAGTTTCATCCTTTGTCATCTGTTGCTGTTTATTATGGGAAGTCACTGGTTTATCTCTCCACAACATTGACCATGTCAGAGTTGTCACAGTTTCCTCTTCTTTCCCTTGCTGTGCAACTCCAACTGAACATTTGTACTGGTTTCCTGTGGAAGGCTTTAAAGTATCTTCATATGGCAACTGATCAGATGTTTCCCACTCCACTGGTTTCTCCTTAATTTTGGGATCCATTGCTCTATCCTCCTGTGATGTTATAAGAGTTGGACTTTCTGCACTAAGTCCTTCACTTTGCAGGTAATCTATAACCTCAGTTTCTATTTCTTTAACATCTCCATTTTCCTCTTTGTTTTCTTATTTTTTGTAAAATTTTCCATGTCTGGATTCCTTTGCCTGTATTTCTTCTCAAATATCTTTGGTGCTACTCTTTTTGTATTGATTAGTTTTGCTTTCTCCTGTGCATAAATATTGAATCATATTATTTTTTGTTCTTTCTCATGTCCATATTTGTTATTCAGATGTCTCCTGCTGCTCCTGTTTCTATCATGCTGTGATATAACCATTGTTAGACTTTCTACACTAAATCCTTCACTTCACAGGTATTCAATAACTTCAACTTTTATTTATTTTTTTATTTTTACTTTACTGGTCTTCTGTTCTATTTTCCTGTCTTTGTTGTCTTATTTTGTTATAGTGAAATTTTACAAAGCTGTATGCTTTTGCCTATATTCCTTTTGGGGCTGCCTTTTTTGTATTGATTAATTTGGCTTTCTCCTTTGCATAAGTTATCAGATCTCTCTTTCCCATGTCAATAATTATTTTTTATACCATTCAAAAGTCCCAAGTTTTTGTAGGTTTGTTTCACCACTTCAAATGGTAAATTAGCCGAATACTGTAAGGCTAACCGCTTTAAATCAAAGGACAACTTATGCGAACGTTGGAAATGGTAAAAATAGTAATGTTGAAATGTAATAGTTGGCCAACTTCCGTTCGTGACGTGCAACGTAGAACTAGAATGTTGTGATATATAACGCTGCAGAATAGCGTTGTGAAGTAAACTGTACATTAATAGCACAATGTTACTATTTGTATGTTACTATTTGTAAAGTGTAAATGTGCAACATCGGAATTGTAATTCAGTATATTTTACGGTATTAATCTGTATTGTCCTCTATATAAACAGATGCATTGATACGTAGTATGTGTGCGTGTAAGTACGTATTATTTTTTACAATGGCCAGCACTCCTAATGTAGCTCCGGGTAAAATAGGTAATTACTACTCAACCATACAATCTCAAAAGAATAAATGTATGTTACATGTTGATGGTTATTTGTACAGTTTAAAAAAGTGTGTAAAAGGTAGGAAATACTGGTGTTGCAAATTTAAACAGTCGGGTAAATGTAAAGGTAGGGCTATCACCATAGCAGAAGTTGACAGAGAAATGTTATTGAAGTCTGTAAGTCACTCCCATGCTCCTGAAGTTGAACGGTATTCAGCTTGTCATGAACTTAAACAGCTCGGGTTACTAGAACTGCCCCAGCGTTGTTGGTAGATGATGTAATAGCTAGTACTTCAGTTGAAAGTACATTAAGTTTACCACCTAGGCATTCTATGTTACAGCAAGTCAACCATGTCTGATGTAGGCGAATGCTTACATATAAGGTCACATCTACAACCTTATCAGAAGTTAATGCTACCGACTGTACATTAAAGGAAGGTTCATTTATTCAGAAACGTAAGGTAGATCTCAGCAGTAATACCCATGTACTTGTGTTTAGTACAAAAGAGAATCTAAAGGATCTGTGTTCATGTAAACTTTGGTTAATGGATGGGGTATTCCTGTCTAAGGGTCAACTATGTCGGTAGCTGTATACTGTACATGGTTTGCTGACAGTTGGAGACAATAGTAAATGTGTGCCGTTTGTGTATGCTCTCATGTCTAAGTCATGTAAGGCATACAATTACTTGTGGGAGTGTCTATGTGAAATGCTATCATCTCATGATTTGGTAACTGAACTGCAGTTCATACTATGTGACTGAAATGGCTGCAATTAAAAGCGTTAAACATACTTTCCATGATGTAAGGTGTAAAGGGTGTCTGTTTAATTTTTCTTAAAGGACAACAACGGGATATAAAAACAGATTGTGCAACCTGCTGTCTCTCTTAGTCCCTGTTCATTGATACAGCTTTGAAAAATCACCCATGCAGCTTTAAAAACTAATCCACTCAACTGTTTTCCCTGTTAGGCTTCCTACCTTTCTGTACTGTTTTACTTTCACTTTGAAAACCAAGTTGAAAAACCTCAAGCTGACTCTGAAATGATGATGTCACATCTGCCAGAGCTCTTGCTCTAGCTACCGGGACGTTTCCTCCCCCAAAGTGATGTAACCCCCGCCTGATTTGCATGCTGTATAGAAGAGCCAGTGGACCTCCCACATTGTGATGTCAGAGCTGCCTTGACCAGCACACTCTTAACCTAGCAAAAATGTCAAACTGTAATCTCACTTTTCTGAAGAGCCCTACTGATATGTGACAGAGTAGAGGCAGAAGCACAGTAACAGCTGCAAAAACTAAGAGCATAAATTTGCAATGATCATGCGTAGACATTAATTGCATGTTTTTACATAAGAAACAGATCTCTGTCACAATTAATCAACAACACTACATCAGATTACAAGAAGTATGCAGTACCGGAATTTTATTAAATTACCACTTAAAAAAGCATGTGGGTGCTGTCTTGCAAGTCTGTGAAATATTTCATGTTTATAGTGCATCATTTGTTAGCTGTTTAACCAAACAGGAAGAGAAAATAAATGGGAGTTTGATGCTTTGCAAAACAGTGATTATTCCCAGTGCTATGGAGCTTGGTTATACATTTGACAGGAGGAGTGCAACAAAAAGTATCCCGCTGTAAGGAAGGAAAGGCTGACAAGAAAACAGTACATTAGTCTGGTCACCTGCTGTGAGCTGTCAATCACATGCAGATAATGGGTCAAATTACCCTTAGCTCTTTGACAACTAGGGAAGGTAGGTGTGAAGGGGGAGGGGAGATACCTTGAACTAGATTTCAGCCTTCACAAAAGAAATCAAGTTAGCATTTCTAAGAGCAATAAAATGCACTTTTCAGTTCTGTTCTGTAGCATTTGCACTGCTTGTGTTTGAAATAGTCATTGAAAAAGGATAACATTTTAACCAAAAGT
Source organism: Protopterus annectens (assembly GCF_019279795.1). NCBI lineage: Eukaryota > Metazoa > Chordata > Ceratodontiformes > Protopteridae > Protopterus > Protopterus annectens. The sequence goes on from NC_056732.1 coordinate 1,043,816,275, forward strand.
AGGTGACTATAACACAGCAGTGAATGGCCTGTAAAATCAGTACACTGACAGGAGCTTTAGGGAAAATGTGGCAGATCGTTTGGCGACAAACAATGCATTCTGGAATACTTAGAGGCAGACTAAACAGTCAGAATTATTTCAAGATGCCAGTCCCCATGTGGTCAGAGTCAGAAATTGCATATAAAAATATCTAAAAAGCTCTAAATAGTACCAGTGTGGTGTTAAAATGGAGGAAACGCCAAACCATGATGAAATAGACCTGTTTTTTGAGTCTGTGGGTGCAGTTGTCTTTTAAGCGATATGGCGAAAGGTACAGACTCTTTTGTTGTCTACCTTACATGGCAGTAGTGTACAATTTCACCTAGCTGTAAAGAAACTGATAGTTTTGTCATTTTTGCAGGAAGATGAAGTAGTTAGTACTTTCAAAACTATTTCAGAAACATTTCCTGTTGAAGGAAAAGACTTACTGGTGTACTTTGAGGAAGTATACGTTCTTGGACATGTTAGGAAACTTCAGACTAGGGCAGCTCATATTTCTAGATTTCCCCTTAACTTTCCTATCTCATTCTGGAATGTTTCAAGTTTGAATGAGCTATCTCTTCCACATACACAAAAATATGTGGAAGGTTGGCATCGTCTTGTACGATGTCTGTTAGGTAGGAGGATCTCAGATATACCAGCTGTTTTGGAAGTCCTTGTTCATGAACAGAACCGGGTCAGTGAGTTGAGGCTTCAGTTACAATCAGCCTGTCTACAATCACCTAAGAAAAGGAAGAGTATTGACAGGCAACAGTGTATTCAGGATGTGTTGAATAACAGGAGTGACTATTCAGCAACTGATTTTTTACGGGCAATAGCTCTACTGTTGAAAGAACTAAGTAACACTGACATTATAGTGTTAGAATTATAGTCTTTTATTTTACTGAACATAACACTGCCACGTATTATGTTTAGAATAGTAGAATAAGTGCAGCACAAATAATGTGTTATGTTTATGTTTTACGTGGAGTTTCCACTTTACAGTTTTTCATTTTCTACAGTGTGTGGCAGGAAGATAGTGTTATTTGTTACATTTACGTGTAGTGACACGTTATATATCGAACATACCTATCAATTTGGTGTTTCTCACTTCATTTATACTTTTACGTTGTGTTTAGGGTACGGGAGTTGCAGATGGCCAACTATGCCTTTTCGATATTTGTGATATTGATGTTTTTAACATTCGCATAAGTTGTCCTTCGATTTAAAGCTGTCAGCCTTACAATATTTGGCTAATTTACAGTTCAAAGTGGTGATATAAACCCGTTTTTGTTCTTTATATTTTGCACTTCCTCAGTTGCTTCTTTTTCCAAATGGCCCAAGGTTTCTTGCTCTACATAATGTTTTTCATAAATCTATTGTAATAATAAACACAACTTTTTATTTGAAACTTCTGACAGTTTTTGTTAGGGAAGTATTTTTCGTTCCTCTAATTTCTCTCCTAATCTTTTGTATATCTTCTATATAGAAACTCTGGGATTCTTTCATCATAGTAACAATGCATAATTTCTTTCTTATCCTCAATAGTCCACTCTATCGTCTTTATGCAGTTTTTTTTAGCCAATCATTTTTTATGATTTTTGTGGAGTACTATTTCCTTCTACAATGGGGGGGGGGGGCATCCTCCCCCTGGACCTTGCCTAGCCCCATTGTAGGAATGCTTCTGTGTCTTGAGGATTCTACACTATTTTTTCTAGTCCTGGCACCAGTGCACCTAACCCATATTGGGCACTTTTTATCCTGGCTCTTGTGCACCCAGCTATCATTTATTTTTAAACCTACTTTTGTCCGTGATATATGCTATATAAAATACAGTCTACTTGGTGAGATTTTTTATAAAACAAGGTCTGCCTTGTGAAGGTACTCACCAAGACTTGAGGATGAATTCAACTCCAGTAATACTACCATCCTTTGCTTGCTGACTTGTCACCTCTCCATTCTGACCCCTTTTTATAATTTCTCCAAATCTTTTGGGTTTCTAATACCATGACCGGAAATGGACCCCATTCCTAAGTCAAAGTACGATTAATGTTCATGAAATTAGTATTGTTTCAATCTTTGATGTCAGCCAGAAGTGCTCTTCGCTGCACCCGCAATGCGCCCAGTAATAACTCCTCCTGCAATTCATACAGGGTTACATGGATTGGTAACTTATCTAAATACGATTGTAGATTATTTATTATAAGACCTGTTGCTCCTGTTACTATTGGAACGGTCTGGGTATCTTTCTTCCACATTGATGTCATTTCTACCTACAGATCCTGATATTTTATTACTTTGTGTGTCTCTATATGCAAGACACTTTAGTCACTGGGTGTAGCGATTTCAATGATCAGTGTTACTTTTGTCTTTTCTTGGACCACTATATCCAGTTTCTATCTTTTGAACTGTTGGTAAAGGGTGATCCCATGTGATATAAACTTCATTTTCTATTATACTTTGTGGCTCATATTGCCAATGTTTTTCAGCCACTTCGCTACCATAATGTTTGCACAATCCCCAGTGCAACATTCTTGTCACATCATTATGCCTTTCAGTATACAGTCCTTCAGCCATTAGTATGTTACAACCAGCAACAAGGTGTGCAGCTGTTTCCAATTAGGTTTTACAGAACTTACATTTGTCTGTTTCTCCCACATGTTCAATGGACTTTGTAAACTAGTTTGTATGTAGCCCACTATCTTGGGCCACCAGTATTAACCTTTCATTTCTTGGTTTGAATTTGCCTCCCCTTAAGCATTACTGCATTCATTCCTGATCAACTTGCGGTTCTTCCAGAAGTTTTCTGTACTTGCAACTAAATTTATGCTTTCCACATTTCTTGCTTTCTCACCTGGTCCTTCACCCTATATTATTTCCTCTGTTTTTTGGCACATTCAGTTGCTGCCTGATTTCTATCTACTTCTGTTTTGATTTCCATTCCTGCTTGACGCCAAGTCCCATGATTGCAGACCTACACATGTAATCAATTTCAAGGAGACCCATCCCTCCTTCAGAACAGGGAATATATAATCTTGATATACACTGATTTTTATCGATCATTTGGTGAGCATGAAGCATCCTTCTCGTTTTAATATCTAATCTATCCAACACATTTTGGGACCAATCAGTCACTCCAAAACTGTAAGTTAGGACAGGAAGAGCAAATTAGTTTATAGCATGGATTTTGTTCCTAGATGTCAGCACTGTTTTCAGGATTAATTTAAGTCTTCTAAAGTATTCCTTACTAAGTTTTATTCACATTTCTTCATCTTTTATTGCTGATCTTTCATCAGTTCCCAAATATTTATACACTCCCTTTTACTCAAGTTTTTTTTATATCACATTCTTGTCCCAAACTGATGTTTTCCTGGTGCTGCAGTTTTCCTGCTTTAAAGGTTACTTTTGCACTTTTATCAAGACCAAATGACATTCTTATATCCGAAAAAATTTTGACCACCTGCAGTTTTGCTTTTAGTTCCTCATCTGGTGACCTATACAGTTTTTCATCTACAATGAGTAGATGAGAAGTCTAGGCTTTCCTGTTTTCTAGGAGACAAATTGTAGCCATGGCCTAAGTAAACAGCTTAGTGGGTTAAGGACAAGGCAGAATAGCAGCAGTGACAGAGAGTCACCATGGAATATCCCCATTTGAATTTTTATCCCCAGGATAATAATTTGTCCTTTTATCATGGCTTAATTGCAAAGTGGTCTGCCACTGTTTCATAGTCACTGTAATTTAGTCGATCAGTGTAAGGTATATCTTATACATTTTTAAGCACTCTTTTATCCAGGAATGTGGGATACTATCAAATGCTTTTTTGTAGTCTGTCCATGCATATTTAAATTCTTCCCCTTTTTACAGTTCTCCACTATGACTTTATTTAACAACAGATGATCCTTTGTTCCATATGACTTTCTTTTATTGCCCTTTTGTTCTACTTCCATAATTGAGTTTTCTTCTAAATGACTATAAGCTCTGTCAGCGTCATTTCCCATGTATAGTTTATACGTCTTTGGATGGCAAGTTATTGGCCTATAATTTTTAGGGTAGCTTGCAGGTTCAGTCTTAAGTAGGAGCATTGTTTTTCCTGTTGTTAGCCAGATTATCTGTTCAGGGTGCGCATATAAATAGTTCTTACTCATGGCTAAGTCTTAAGTGGAAAGATGTTAATACTTTTAACCAAAAGTTAAGTACTGCCTCTGGGCCTGGATTTTTCCAGTTCGAGGCCTTTCTTAATTTTGTTTTAATCTTTCTGGCTGTTACTTCATCCCATTTCATATTCTGTGCCTTTAAACTTCTTATTCTTTCTTTTACTTCATCTATCCATTTAGCATCTTTATGTTCCATAGGATCTTCATAGATACTTATCCGAAATGCATCCATTTCTTCTTTTTTTGTCGGTCTTTCAATTCCTTTTACCTTGTTTCCCAATTCTCTATAAAACTTTTTTGGGTCATCAATAAATTGCTTATTTTGTACTTTTACTTTATATTTATCTGGGGCCTATATTATTTGCTCGAAGAGACTTTTTTTTTTTCAAATATATAATCATCGACACCTAAAGAGCAAACACTCTAAAGCACGGACGGCCATGTCCGCAGATGTTTTCCTTGGGTAAAAAATTCACGGGGCCATACACAAAAAACACAAATTTGAAAACCCTAATCAAGTGGGGAGCTTCACCCCCATGCCTCCTTAACTAAATATGCAATCTCTGGGATCACTCTACATTGGGGAAAAGGGCAATTCCTGATAACGGCCAACTGAACTTTTTTCCCTGAGGAAAAAATTTGCGGACGTGGCCATTCGCGCTTTAGAGCGTTCCCTCTTCAGGTGTTGATTATATGTTTGAGGAAAAGTCTCTTTGAGCATATAATATAGATCCATTTATCTGTGCATCTTCTAAGTTTTTCTGCCTGTGCTGAAATTTTTTGTTTTTTTGTGATAGCGCATGATAGATCCCGGTCTGTTCTAATACTGCACATTGCTTTTATCACATCTCTTTTTTAGTATTTTTTGTTGATCTAGTCCTCCTTCTATAGTCTTCTCACAATGACTCTTCTGGTCTTAATTGCTTTATAGTTTTCTCTATTCAATACTTTCATGATGGTATTCAATTTCTCCCCTTCCTTTCCCTCACTACCGTGTGTTCTTGTGGTATAACTTTATCAGTTAATTTAGCTGCACAGTAATGTATCTTGTTTACTTCTGTTATATCGCATGGATCTCTAGGGACAGTCCTAATTTCTGTGTTCATTTGTTTTATCAGACTTCTGACTCGGGTTTTATTGACCTTCTGCAGTCTATTTCTTTCGTTGATCTTAATATATCTATGTCTATTAAATCAAGCAACTCTTCTCTTAGCTCATTTTCTTTTAAACTGAGGGTACATCCCTTGTTTTCCATTTCCTACGGGCATTCTATAGAAAGTTCTATAGCATCTTCCTGTGACACCTTGTCTTCAATTTCATCCTGTGCCATCCATTGCTCTGTCGTATGAGAACTCACTGGTCTATCACTCCTCAACATTGACTGCATCAGAGGTTCCACAGTTTCCTGTTCCTTCCCTTGCTGTCTAGCTTCTAGTGAACGTTTATACTGGTTTCCTGTGGAAGGCTCCAAAATATCTTGATATGGCACCTGGCTAATTGCTTCCTGTTCCACTGGTTTCCCCTTAATTTGGATATACATTGCTCTGTCCTGTTGTGCTGCTTTCTGCATTAGATTTTCTACACTGAATCCTTCACTTTGCAGGTGCTCCATAACCTCAATTTCTATTTCTTTGATTTCTCCATTACTAATATCCTTTTCTACTTTTCCTCTTTGTCTTCTTATTTTTTTGTATTGTAAAGTGTTCCATATCTGGATTCCTTTGCCTGTATTTCTCTTCAAATATCTTTGGTGCTGCTATTTTTGTATTGGTTAGTTTTGCTTTCTCCTTTGCATAAATATTACACCATATTAAATTTCTTTTTCTTTCCCATGTCCATATTTCTTCTCCAGATGTCTCCTGATCTTTCTGCTTCTCCTTACTTTGGGGACTCACTCCATCATGCTGTGATGTAATCTGTGTTAGACCTTCTACATTATATCCTTCACTTCGCGGGGAACTCCATAACTTCAACATCTATTTTTTTAACTTCTACTTTACTAATCTTCTTTTCTACGTTCCATCTTTGTGATATTTTTTTATTGTGAAATTTTCCATATCCGGATGGGTTTGCCTGTATTTCTCTTTGAATATCTTTGGGACTGCCTTCTTTATATTGATTAATTTGGCTTTCTCCTTTGCATAAATATTGCACCATATCAAATCTCTTTCTTTCCCATGTCCATATTTTTTTTTATACTTTTCAAAGGTTTTGTTTACATTTTTGCACTTCCTCAGATATTTCTTTTTCCAAACAAATCAAAGATGTTCTTCACGTTTCACTGTTGCAGTCATTACATTTGGGCAATCCTGCTGGCAGGTTGCCCTCAGTCGGCCTGAATTCCAAAGTCTTGGGTCCTGCGTCGGTTGCTGTCGCCCCTTCCCTGACGTCAGGTCGTCAGGGGTATAAAAGATGCAGCCGACTCCATTTTCTTCAGTCTTTCTTGCCGCGCGGTGCCCGAAGCAGAAGCAGTTCACAAGTGCCAGTCGGCCGACTCCTGAGATTTTCGTGTTCAAGTTTCAGATCCGAAGTCTTCTTTAAAGCTAAGTACCCCGTTGGGGAAACTTTTTTCTTGCTCCAGACCAATGTCAGAAAAAGTTAATAATTGTATTTCTTGTGGAAAGCAAATACCTCATAAGGACTTTCATTCTTGCTGTATTCCTTGCCTAGGCCCTGACCACGACGTTTCAAGTGGTCCATGATGCTAAAGATGTCCTGGGAAAAATATCCTCATGTAAAATGAACCCATGTATGTACACTTGAATGAGAGTTCGTTTCCCACAAGATACTCAGTAGTAGGACTTCATATCGAATTTCACTGTCTTTATGCCATTCTCACCAAGGAAACTAAGTGACTCAAAGCTGGACTGTAATATACTTACTAAGACATGCAGATGTCAAATGAGTTGCTTTGCTGTAATCAGGCTGTGCCTAATGGTCACAAAGCTGGTGCTGTTGAAGGAGACATTACAGTCCATACAAGTGTAAAATTCCATAGCATGTGAAAGCCAAATATATGCATAAGGAACTTACACTGCAGCTGAGAAATGCAAATCAGAAGATCTTTATGTAGTAAGGTAAGCTTTATGTAGGACTGTACTATTGCCTGTACAAGGAGTCTTTCAGCTAAGCTTTGAAACAATTAAGGTCAATCATTCATTGAAGCTGTCTTCCCACTCATTGATGATATCAGGGGACTTCCCATAAAAGGATGAGTAAATCCTCGTCTTCCAAGTTTTTTCCCTGTAGACCTTGATGGCTAGAGGCTGGTGTAATTGTAACCATTTGTTTTCAAGAGTTTTTAAAGTGAATTTTTGCCATAAGTGTATCTGATTCAGTCTTCATTTTTAAAGTAACAATTGTTTCATCACATCACCATTTTTTGATTTAACCCTTTTTATCATTCTTTGGTTTTATGATTCACACATTATTGCAGAGGTCCTGTTCTAACAAAGTGCTTGTGGACAGAAAATGCCATCCCTGGACAAGCAAGTTAACGACATGTTTTAGGGTTTCAATATGCTGTGTCTAGACTCGATGAGCACATTAAAACACCACGTCCAGTTTAACAGTGTAAGTTTGAGAGCAACCAGTTATTTAAAACAGTTTCAAGCATTTCTTCATAATAGATGTTGGCAGTTTATGTATTCTATCAATAGATTAAGATATAGTTTTTGCTCTTTCTAAAATATTACCTTTGTCTAAACAACCTGTTTTGTTTGGAGATGTTCTATATATGGAATGTGACTTCTGAACCTTTTCAATGAAACTACAGTGTGGCATCATCAAGCAAAAGCTGTGCAACAACATCAAGAAGGTTCTTCCTTAAAATTATTAAATGGTCTGGCTGATATTGGGGCACTAGCAAGAAAAAAAAAGAAGCCCAACCTTTCCCAGGATTGTTGAGAGGGAGATCATTTTCATTAGTACTACAGGCACTGTGTTGTCAAAGGGTTCAGTGAGACTCTGTTCTTTCACTGGAATGCACTTGTCACCAACTGGAGGAACAGTTTCATGGGCCTTCTAAGACAGGTGTAAGCAAGGGCCATTCCTGCACTCCTTGACCTGTCTGCCTATATCACCTTTAAAGTATCTCAGAAGAAGGCATCTACAATATGCTGATGACACCACACTCATCTGTACAGCCCCCTGCCTCTCTAAACTTCAAGAAAATACCCAGCTTGCTTTCTCTGCGGTAGAATCATGGCTTGCTGTCCCTTAGTTCTGAATCCCAATAAGACAAAACTAATGATCTTCTCAAATAAGCCCTCTGACCACCACTTACCCTTCCATATCTGTTCAGCACACCAAGACTGAACCAGTATTGCACAGCAAGCTACTTGGCATCACAATTGATAACAACATGAAATTCAATAAGCATCAGTCAACTGTTAGAAGGAAAGTACACATAAAACTAGTCTCTCTGTACAGATCTAAACCATATCTCATTGACTTCACTAGACAGTCTGTTGCCAGTATTCATTTACTGTCTCCCCTCCTCTCTGCCTCAGCCATCTTCACCAACCTGAAGAAAACTGATCTAGCTAAACTAGACATTTTCTAAAACAAAGTTGCTAGATTTGCTAATAACTCCCCATACAGATCACATCACTGGTTGGAATGACCTAACTTCCTTACATTTACCCAACTTATACTAGCTTGCAACATAGTATATCAATCTGAAAAATGCCCAGCTGTTCAGGCTCTATTTAACACCCAATCTAATACAAGGCAGCTCACATCTTCTGACAAGCTTCTGTTACAAGTCACTAAGGCCAACAACTTCAATGGAGATTGTCTCTACTCCAATTGCATCTCCAGGACATGGAATTTGACCCTCCCCCCAGCATATACTAACCACTGCTAGCCCCCCCAAAATTTAAAACACTTCTCAATTCCCACCTGTCTAACTCCTGGCTTTGCTCTTCTCTAAATCCTGACTGAACACTCTTTCTATTCAATCCTTTCTGAGAAATTCCAGTAACAGATCTTGAATTTACTAAGCTACCGTTAAATCTCTTACTCCTACTTTAACCACCAAGACATATATCTAGCTATATTTTTGTACATATAATGTTTTTTTGTATATATGTGTGATGTTGTTTCTCTAAATGTATGATGTGCTTTGTAACACATTTATGATTATTAACCAAAGGAGCTAAAGTTGATCATCTCGTCATATGTTTTGTATTTTTCTTGTATTACATATATATTCTTTGTAACTTACGGGATTTTTTTGAAAGTCTCAACTTAAGTTTGCCTTTTCTTATATTCTGTATTCTCTGTGGGGTTATTTTCGTTGACTCATCCTTTGATTGTAGTTTTACATTGTTTTCTCTTTAACTAGTGGGGTTAGTTAAGAAGTTTGAAAACGTAGTGTGTGTGCCGCCTTCCTATATGTCACTGGGGAAGAAGCCTTGATGAGGTTTTAAATGTTTTTATCTTTTCTTGGAGAAGAATGACAAATTAGCAGTACTTGTAGAGAAATTTCAGAATTATCGAGAATGTGGAATGGGCAGTTGTATGGGATTTTAATCTCGCCACTACTGTGAAATATAATTTGTGCCTATATGATCTTTAAATCTTTAACACTGCCAACAAGCATATGATATGGTATGAACAAGGGGCATAGTTTCTCAATTCACACTGTTTCAAGTCATATAATATGTCAGAGACATTGGCCTGAAGGATATTACAGCAAATGCACACTGCCACCTTAGGTGATACCAGAAATCTGCACCCAAATAAAATGCCATCAGGCTGTAAATCCATGGTAAAATCTCTGACCTCTCCATAAAACCAAGAACCAAATCAGACTCAACCAAGACCTGAATTAAGAACTTCCTTGCTGTTTTAAATCACTTTATTTAGCGCTTTCGTCACCTTGTAACGTTTGACTTCATCAGAATAAATAGCACAAAAAATAATGTTTTAAGTTCAAAAGAACATCACATGACTACAAAAGCAAATCGTATTACAAATTCAATAAAAAATGTAAATCGCCCACCTCATTAAATATGTGTTTTAAACCTGTTACATTCAAATTGATGTTAAGACATAATAATAAAATGTATTTAAAAATACAACTATGGTTGTATGAAAACACACATTATATCACTTTAAATACTTCATTACACCATATAGGAATGTAATTTAAGAAGGCTGCTTAGACTCAAACCATCGTTTAAACCAGGAAAAACTTGTGCATTGAGTCTAACATGTGCATTGAGTCTAACTTGCCAACATAATTCCTTATAAACCAGCAAATCTTCCCATGGCCCTCCCCGAGGATCTTGGGGGACTTTTTCAATTACTAGGAACTTGAAGCTATGCGCTGAGTGGTTTAAAATATGTTTGAATAAGGCACTGTTTAAGTTCTGGTTTATAATATCCCTGCTGTGTTCATATATTCTTTAAGTTTTCTCTTGGTTTTACCAATGTAAAAACAGTTGCATTCTGAACATAAGGCAGCGTAAACAACACCCTGCGTATTGCAGGAGAACTTCCCTACTGCTTTAATAATAGTGTGGTTAATCTTACTTTAATAATAGTGTGGTTAATCTTACTTTAATAATAGTGTGGTTAATCTTAACTTTTTCAGTGCTTAAAATAAAATTGCACTGTGCACAAAAACTACATTTTTAGTACCTTTTATTTCATCATGAGTGGAAGTACTAGCTTTGTTGTCCAGCAAGTTTTTAATAGAAGTACTTTTTTTAAAAACAAACACGGTTTAAGACCCACCTTTTCTAACAAACCATCATATCCCTGAAATATACACCAGTTTTTTTGCATAATATTATATTATATTAAATCTGGTCACAAAAGAACAAATATAATCATGGACTTGGATTTCAGAAGAAGTGGAAAGTGCTTCAACTGCACCTGTGTCTGTGCCACTGTTAATATTGTTTAAAATGGGCCTTATAATGCCCCTTTGTCTCCTGTTACAGATCTCATTCCTTATATTGTCAGTAAAACATAGTGGATACTGTCTAGAACAGAACAAATCTGTCAATTTGTCACATTGGGAGAAAAAAATCATCATCTTTACGGACCATATGTGCTAATCTGATAAACTGACCTTTAACCAAACCTTTTTTAACATGCATCATAGGGTGATTACTGTCATAGTGCAAAAGGCTGTTACAATAAGTAGGTTTTCTGTATATCACTAGAAAAATGCAAATTAGTGTCCTTCTTAATTAGCACATCTAAGTAATTAATGCTGTCAAAACTAAAGGTGTGGGTAAATTTTAAAAAATCGTGTCGTGCCATTAATGTACTCCAAGAATTCTTGTACTTCGTTAGTGTCTCCCGACCAAAGAAAAAATAAATTGTCAGTATATACCAAGTATAAACTCCACGTGCGAGTAAATGGTGAAGTGAAGAGAAATTTTCTTTCCCACATTAACATAATATTTGCAAAAATTGGTGCACATATGGCCCCCATCTCTGACTTCTCAGAATTTCATCCCACCTCAGATTGAACTCATGGCCTTTCAGTGCAGTCTTCCCAACAGTAATTGAAAAGCAGCAAAAATGTTGTGTGTGTCTGCGCGCACACACACACACACACACTGTCTTTCAGAAACTGGGGGGAGTAAATGATAACTATCTACCAGAGTTTATGATATGTTGCCTCCTACCAAACTATTTTGGCAAACCAGAAATAGCCATAGCCTGAGAAAAAACACTTCAAAGAAAGAATGCATTTAGTGGCATACCTGTTCAACTTGCACATCATTTAGCTAATAAACAAATTAATCACCAGCCAGAAGCATTTAGCATAATATGTATGCGCGCGTGTGTGTGTCTGTGTGTGTGTGTGCGCGCACGTGTGTGCGCGTGTGCACGTGTGTGTGCGTGTGCACGTGTGTGTGTGTGTGTGTGTGTGTGTGTGTGTGTGTGTGTGTGTGTGTGTGTGTGTGTGTAGATAATATATTTGTCAAGTAACCCATATATCGACCTTCCAAACGTCAACTGCAAAGGGTTGATAAAGTGAATGCCGACACACTACCAGACATCATGTGCCAAGAAAGATCTTCGGCACATGCAGTACTTACACAAAAAATAATTTTAAAAAGTTTTGTTTTTTTGCTTACATTTTACTTGGGTAAACCAAGCTGTCCTTAAAGTGTACTCCATCATAGATTTCCCTTCTAAGGAAAAAAGTATAAAATAGTTTTTCTTATTCTTTATTTGTATTTGCATTGATCTTTTTTAGATTTGGCCCAGGAATGCTGTCACATTAAATGGATTGCTATATAGTAGGTAAGCGGATGTTGAGAGAATCAAATGCTGGACTAAAAGCTTCTCATTAACAGCTCATATTGTTAATTCTATGTGCTGTTAGACTGCATAACAAGTAAAAGGAAGCATTACACAAACTAAATATGCAAACAGAAATATGCTTGCACGAGGAAGTTTAAATAAAACAGGTAGCTGACATACAGCAAGCACAATTATTTAAACTAGACCTTAACTAAGATGTATTCTGCCTTCACTGCCTATTGCTTTCAAGATAAAAAAAATCTGAGTGATTCATAAATGTTAGTGTACACTTAGTGTAACCTTTCTGACTATACATATTAAGCATTTTGTTAGGGATGTTCCTGAATTCAGAAAGTATACACTTTCTAGTAACCTTTATGAATCCTGTTTTAAGCTCTGTCCACCTGAGCATGCACTAACAGGAAAATCCAGCAATTAAGTTAGGTAAAGTAGTAACTGACTTATTTCTCTCTCTTTGTCATAGTCTCAGATAAGGTTTTGTGCTGCTTCAGCTTGTACTGTAGAGGATATATCCTCATTTCTACAGTTTTGGTGGGGGGTGGGCAAGTCCCAAAAATCTGGTCCAAAATAAGGCATCACCATGTGACCTTATGCAGTCACATGGTGATGGTGACAAAAAAAATCTTACTCAGAAACAAAGTATGGTCCAAGTGGCTTACCACAAAAGCCCCTTTCGATCAACATAAATATAGACAACTGAAGAATGACACAAAAAGATCCAGTCTGTTAGACAAAAAAGCTTTTACTACCAACTACAGCAGATACACCAAAACAAGCCTGAAAAGTTCTGGGCAGGTATCAATAAACTCCTACACCCAGGTCAGTACACCACTCTTACCCCCTCAGCTACCAACCACAAACATCCCAAAGAAGTTGCCAATACTGTTAATAGTTTCTTTACTGAGACCATCCAATCCTTAGCCAACCAGTTATCTCCTCCAACTACTACTACTACACCCAGCTCGCAACCCTCATTTCACATTCAATCAGTCCCCACATCTCTTGTTATAACCCTTATTAAGAAACTTAAACCAACCACCCTCTCTGCTGATCTCCTACCTGCAGAATATCTACAAAAAGCTGCAGATGCCATAGCATACCCCATCTCCATCCTGATTAATAGAACTATATCTGAAGCTTCTGGCTCCTCTATCTAGAAAATATCCCATATTATCCCTCTCCATAAAGGTAGCAACTCCACTGAATTATCAAATTATAGATCCATAACGATTTTATCACCCCTGGCTAAAATTATGGAGAAATACATCCACAAACAACTGCTGAGCTATCTTATCCAAAACAATCTACTTGCCAACGCTCAGCTTGGCTTTAGACCATTTCACAGAACCACCTCTGCCCTCCTATCCTTTTCTGACATCATAAACAAAAATCGCAATAATAACTTTCTTTTGTCTTCCCTCTTTATTGATCTGTCTAAAGTCTTTGACATGGTAAACCATCAACAACTCATAAACACACTTAAAACCTTTTCCCTAGATAATCTGGCTATCTAATGGTTCCAATCTTACCTAAATAAAAGGTAATATGCTGTCCTATGGCAGGACAAGTTATCAACCCTTCTTCCCATTACCCTTGGTGTTCCCCAGGACTCCATATCAGGTGCTCTGTTATTTTCAATCTTTATTAATGACCTGTATACAGCCATTCCACAAGCAACCTGAATCCAATACGCTGACTATTTCACTCTGATTTGCTTGGCCACCTCCCCCTCTGATCTACAAACTCTAACCCAAAATGTTTTTAATACAGTTGAAAACTGGCTCCTTAACTGTCAACTCATATTAAGTCCTAAGAAAACAAAGCTGCTACTATTCTCTCCAACCCATAGGTCTTCCTCACTTACCTTTACTGTTACGTCAAACAACGACACCATCATATCACCTGATCCCTGTACTAAACTATTAGGGGTAATAATTGATGATGACCTTAAGTTTGATATGCATATTAACCAAAGTATAAAACAGTCAATAAAAAACGTGGCTCCCTATACAGGATTAAACCCTTCCTAACCCCATTTGCCAGGACTGTTATTGCCCGCACACATTTACTCTCTACCCTCCTTTATGCCTCCCCCATATTCACAAACTTGAGTAAAAATTACCTTAACAAACTATCAAGCTCCTGTAATAACATTGCTAGATTTGCCACTGAAGTTGCATACAGAATTCACCACTGTCATAACTTAAGTCATTTAGGGTGGTTTGAATTGCTTAACCAATTTCAGTACAACCAAATTATAATTGCACATAAGATTCTCTACCAACCTGAAAACACACCCATACTCACCAACCTTATCACTCCCTACAGTAACCTCAAGACCCTACGCTCATCCAACAGGCTACTAGTACAAACAGTAAAAAACAACAACTCAGCTGGTGACTGCTTGTTTGCCAACTCCAGTGGCAAAACCTGGAACTCACTGCCTTCCGATCTTACTTCAGTTTCCTCAATAACCCAATTCAAAAATAACCTGAAACAGTACTTTAAACACGTTGGCTATGTCCATTTTATTACCCTGACTAACTCTTATGCTATATCCCTAGGTATAAGTATATTTTTGGCTTTACTTAGACTGTTGCCTTTAGTCCAAGTACTGTGTATGCTTTAATATGTCAGACTGTGTTTTTCTAAATGTTCATTGTAGTGAAATACTGAGATGAAAGTGGTATCTATATCTATCATGTGTATATGTAATAACTTTCTATTTGTATGTTTGGAAGCTTTTCTCCCCGAGCCTCTGCTGAAAATGGACATATATCCAGTCAGACTAGCCCAGTCAACAAATGTAAAATAAAAATAAATAAATCTTCCAAGGATCACCGATTTTAAACACCACAGAGAGTTATGTAGTCAAGAAACGGAAATGGTTTCACTTTCAAGATATGATTTAGTTCCAAAGTTGGAAAGGTACAATTTCATAAATTTCTTTAAACATTATACATTTTTGAAAAGGCAAGCACAATGCAGAATATATTGCTTTTATATGTTTTTTTTTTTTTTTTTTTTTTTTTTTTTTTTTTTTTTTGGAATTTGCTTGCATTTTGCTTAGTTCAGTAGTTTTAGAACAGCTTGGGTCACCTGGTGGGAGGTTGGCATAATGGTTAAGGTGCTTACCTTAACAGATGAAAGGTGCAGGGTTTGATTTCCTAAATGGGATAATTGGCTAGGCCAAAAATGGCACACAAAGGCAGTTAGCTTAGTACTAACCTGTATATGATGCAGATCTTGCATTTCTCTTTTGGGAAAAAAATAAACTGTTATATTTTTTAAGGTTTCTTGTTGCTATACTTGCCTTTATTAGACTTAAGAGCTTTATTGAAACACCCTCATAGGTTGGTACTAGGCTATTGGCCCTAGGGCCTATACAAGCCTAGCCATAACAATTCCCTGGCTATTTCTTCCCACACTATTTACTTCCCTGGACCCCTGAAAAAAATAATCTCCCCTGCCACATCTCAAATCTGGGCTCCTGTCACCTACAGCACAATGCATTAGCCCATTTGGCCACTCTGCTCTGGCAATCAAGTGCAGGAGCCATCTTCTCAGTTATTGTTAGGTCCAAGTCAGGTGGGATAATACTAAGGGCCCAAACCAGATGATCGCTCATGGTGGTAGTGCCTTTTATAAGGTGTATCGTATTGTGACGTTCACCCTACCCATACTGTTAATGACTCAGAACATTCTACAAGATGATGAAGGTTGATTGCACTTCTTCACCACACATCCAGCATTTACCTGGACCTCCAGATCTAGTTTTGAATTGGGGAGGTGTGCAGTGACAAAAATGGAATTTTTGCAAATGAAGAAAGTTGGAGAAATGGGAAGATCCCAAGCCTTGAGATCTGACTGTGAGATACCCAATATGTTCCCAGTATGTCTCTGAAAGGTGCCTGTGGTATGTATAGTGAGGGCTATATACCTTGGAATCCACAGGCATAAGAAGGCTATAGACCAGGGGTTCCCAAAGTGTGCGCCGCGGTGCCCCCTTGAGCTGCAGCTTCCTCACAGGGGGGCCGCAAATTCTTCCCTGCTTGAATTTTTAAATTTTGCGGTGTTATGCTGATGTCATCACGTGCACGATGACGTCCGCTCCATCAGCCTGTCGGAATTGAGCTCGCGTGCGCATTTCCGACTTGAACGCAAGTGGGAAATTACTATTGTTGCTGGGCTAGTCTAAATGGATTTACTGCTGCTGCTCTATGGATTTGCAGGCTGGCTTGGATCTATCTGCCTTCGTGACTGCTGCTGGCTGCTTCATTGAGTGAATCTGTTGCCCTTCGGAAAGAAGTGACTTTGGAGGTTTTGTGTGTGTGTGTGTGTGTGTGTGTGTGTGTGTGTGTGTGTGTGTGTGTGTGTGTGTGTGTGTGTGTGTGTGTGTGTGTGTGTGTGTGTGTAGGTGTGTAGGTGTGTGTGTGTAGGCAATCAGTTAAGAACCTCATGAAATAATTTGGGGTAAAAGAGTACTTTCAAGAAGTCACTCTGTGCAGTTCATTGCATAAAATGATCTTATATGATTGCATTATTGGCATTACTTCTATGCTGAATGGTGTTATTGTATGACTGCATTTCCAGATTCTATTCAGGAAGCTTGATATTTGTCCACTGCCTTTGTGTAAACCTTTAAATAAGACGTGTTTCAGTAGTGTGAATTACGTACATTTCAAAAAAGTTGGAGCTCTTGGAGAGTCCACACAAACAATTTTTTTTTGGATTGCTAGGCTATTTATCATCTCAAAAGACATTTTGCTGAATTAAAACAACACAGATATTGTTATAAATGCTGATTTCTCCCTCACTGCAGGGTTTTAATGGTACCTGCAAGAAACCCTTAGTCAGGTATTTAACCTGCCAGGATGCACAAATGCTTATTCTGTGTTATGCTTGGTTACATAGCTCCTCCTGTGCAACTGTTTTGTTTCCTGTATTCTACATAGAACTTAGTGCTACCATATGTCTTGGTACCAACATCCCCAGTGAGGCCCAGAGACTATTGGATTTCTGGATTATCTACTGATTTAACATTTCTTACAACTCCTCCTGCATGGTTTGCTTGGTATGCTCAAGCACCCTGAATCTGTCCCGTTTTAATGATTACTGGGTTCCCATGTCTAAATGGTACTCTGCAAGCTGAATTCATCCTGTCTTAGCAATGAGCATGTCCCAAAAATCATATAGTACTGCTTGGATTTTTTGAACTTACTTAAGGGAGAGCTTCTATAATAGTACTACCTCACCTACTGAGGCATCTGTTTGAGTCTGACTAAAATCTATTACCAAATCCCCCACAGTTTTTTTTTGTAACACACTATATATTCTATGTATTAGAGTCTGTCTACCATGGAGGAGCATGCTTGTTTCCATTCTTAGGGCAGAATTGCATTCTTCTAACACAGTTCCAAAACTGACCAGAAGATGTGATACAGCTCTTACATAAGAGTGTTCTTTTTTTAAACAAGAAACATTTTTATTAAGTTGTCATTTATGACATAAGCAATCATGCATTTACATAAATGAAAACAAACCATGTAGACATTTTTAGTTGCAAATGTTTACATCACTTATAATCTATCCAGTCAGTGTCAGTCAAACATTACATAGCGCGTTCAAATCCTGCTTTCTTTTAAACCTCATTCTTCCCCCAAAACATTATTCTGCATGTATTGTTCCCACAATTCCCATTTTTATGTATGTAATTTGCTCTTATCTTTTCTAAAGATCCCATTTCCAGTTGTTTTATTTCTGTTACTATATTCACTACCTCTAGTGCAGTTAGTTTAGACTTTGATTTCCATTTTCTAGTAATTGCTTTTTTTACAACCTCCATAATTAGACTCAGCAAGACCTTTCTAGGTCTAGGCAATTCCAATACTGTATCATATCTCAAAAAATAATTTCCTTAGTTATACCAGTTTGCTTACCCAATAGAGTAGTCTGCAGGGACAGGTAATTTTTAAAGTCTGCCAACTAATTACATTCCAAAAAAATATGTTCCCAACTACCTCTTTCTTCCCAGTCACACCTCCAACATTTGATATCTACGCGAGGAAAATTATTTGGAGTCTAATTGGGGTATAAAAATAATTATATAAACACTTCCAAGGAAATATTCTAAATCTTTTATTTAGACTTTGTTGCATATTTGAGAGACATACATATGCCCCCATTGTTTCTTTGTGAATTGCTTACCCAGACTTTCTTCCCAATCCTTTAACATCCTCTGATTTGATTCTTATAGTTAATGCAATATTTTATATGCTGTACTAGTTATAATTTTTTAACAGCAACTTCTGTTCTAGATTTTACTAAAAGGTCTAACAGTGCTGTTCTTAACTTAGGATCCCCATTTCTTTCTCTTTGTCTGTACTCCAATATCAAGCCTCGATAGGGAAGGTAATCTGTTGCCTGCAGTCCAAATACATTTTTGTTTTTTGCCCAATTCTGTTACCTTTCCCTGTCTAATTATTTGTTCCCAATACATTGGTTCCTCTGCCAGTTTTCTCTAGTAAATTCCAGTCCCCTCTTACCTATTGTCTTTATCCCTAATTACAATCATCCTTATCAACAGAATCTCCTTTCTCCATTCCAGTGCTGGCTTACTTCTTAGAATATTTTCTGCTACTTTATGAATGCAATATTCTCTATGATTATTTTTCTCCTTAAGGATTTGCATCCAAAATCACAGTATCTCCTTGTTTATTGAGCTTCCCCCTTGTTTTGTCATCATCCCCTTCCCACTTTGAGTTATAGATTTCTGCTTAGGCTATGTACAGGAGCCTTAACTGTGTAGCTCTGAAATACCCCTTCAAATCAGGTAATCCGAAATCACCTTGTTCTGTTGGAAGAATCTGCTTAACCCACTGAGTATTGCTGTCTACCCCTCCCAGATAAAATTCATCATCTCTTTATTAATTGCTATCCACAACTTCTCCTCTGGTTGTTAAAAATATGCCTGACCTGTATATAAAACTAAAGGGACTAAAAACATTTTGGCTGCTTCTGTCTTGCTATCCATATCCATAAAACAGTGCTTCTAGTTTTTCAGCTTTTGTATTATCTTTTGTTAGTCTCTTCCCACATGTCCTTAGCTGCCACAACAGAATTCTTTTTAATCCATACTAAGTACTTCAATTTTTCATGTACCCATAAATATGGGTAATGCTAAACCAATCCATGTGTGAGTGCATAGTTTACAGCTATTGCCTTTGTTTTTCATTAATTTTGTATCCCAAAAAGATTTGAAACTGTCTCAAAATTCCATATTTTATCAGGTATAAAATATCTGCAAATAAAGCCAACTTTTCTTGACTACCATATCAGTTATATTCTTGAATTTCTTAGTCCCTTATTTTTTTGTCAATGGATCCAAATATAATGCAGATAACAAAGAGGGAAAAGAACACCCTGCCTGGTTCCTCTTCTCAAACAGAACTTATCAGAAAGGAACCCACCCTCTTTACTTTTTGCCTCATATGTCCTCCTAATTAACCTTAGTTTTATCAGGGAATACAAATGCTTCCATTGCTGTGCTCATAAAATCACATCTGACTGTCAAATGGTTTATCTGCATCAAGGCCCACTAACAGCAGTGGTATTTTCTTGCATTCTGCTTCCCTCTGGATCATTGTTCTATTAATGTTGTCAGATGTTTGCCTCCCTTCCAAAAAGCATATTGATCCATATCTATGAATGTTGGTACTATCTTTGCCATTCTTTTAGCCATTATATTAGCCATTGTAGATGTAAACACATTGTAATCATGGTTTAGAACTGATAGGCCTATATGAAGCTGGATCTGATGAGCCTTTAAAATCATTGGGTATTACAGCCACCACTGCTTTCTTCCATGATGTTGGTGCTTCTCCTCCTTTTAAAATGCTGTTAAACAAAACCTTCCAGATCTTTATCAGTTTTTTTCCCTCCTAGCTTCCAAACATCCACAGAAATATCATCTCTTCTTGGGGACTTTCCTGTAGATTGGTTATACATTACTATTTTATATCATCTCCTCCTATCCTAATTGTTAGTAATTGAGCCTCATCTACGTGTAACCTTGGCATATGTAATTCTTAATAAACGTTTCCGTTTGTACCTTTTCTTGATTTCCATATTTCTGTGCTATACAGATTTTCATAAAATTTCTAAAAAATTTTTAGCACCTCTAGAGGATCTCTGGTTATCTTCCTTGTTATAGGCTCCATAAGCTTGGTGACTGCTGTGACAATAGGAGGTAATGCCAGCTATGCCAGGAGAACTAGAGCAGTGGATGTGTAACATATGCCAGCACAGCTAGCTGGAATTTGGTAAAGAATTATGTTTGAATATCAAATGGATTTGTACAGATGTGTGTGTTGAAAATGTATCTGTAAAGTTGCCTGTGTTAAAAATGTATCAACAGTGTGCCCTGCTGGGAAGAAAAGAAATGTGAGTGCATTATTGTCGCTGTTTAAATGTATATATTGTAACAGAGGATACTGGAAGAGAAGAGGTTAATCTCAATCCACCTGAATTTTAGAAATAGTAAGAAAATTAAATTACTGGGCCTAGGCCATAAAGATGTTATCTCACAGTTTTGAATGCAGCCAGAGATGAAAAGTCTGTACTAGGAAGCTCCCTGCATTGTCATTAGAGTGAACTAATTGCTACTGTGAAAGGGTGGAGGTTTGAAATTGTTTTATGACCTCCAGCATAGCCAGCCTTAGACATAGGCCAACTAGGCAAGCGCCTAGGGCACCACTGTAGCAGGGGTGCTTTTCCAGTATTTATTTGGTGTAGGTAGACCAGTATGGGGGCGCCATGTAGCCCTTTTGCCTAGAGCATCAGTTGACCTAAGGCTGCTCCTGACCTCCAGTAGCTGCAGCAGATCTTAGCAAGGCTCTGTGTGCGTGTAATATTGACATTTGTGTGATAAACTCTGACAGTTTCTAGCAGTGGGGGTTGCATGGGAACCAGAAGTCAGATGACCAGATGTATGTGACTTCATTCTGTACAGAAATTATGTTTTAATATTAGAGGAGACTGAAGTCTCAAGGGCAGTCTATTTCTTTGAAGCTGACATAGAAGGATCCCTCACCTACTTCATCTTGCCTTGCTCTAGTAAGTGAACCAGGGAATGAATGGCAACTGTTTGGATTAGTCAGGAAAATATAGTGAGATTAGTTAAGTACTGTTTTTCTGTATCTATATGAATCCATTCATTTTTGTGTTTTTTTTAATATTTCCTGTGGTTAAAATTCTGGTGTTTCCTATAGATAGATATTTAGTATTTTCACGTTCTTTTGTTATTATTAAATATATTTCAACTTCTCATTGTAGCTGGTCCTTTTAGAAAATATTTAAGTTTTGAGAGTATTTGCATATATTTATTTGGTGATAACTCTGGCCACTCCTGAAAGCCTTGCTGTTTGGTCAGCATTACCGTTTGTATTAGTAATTTC
This sequence comes from Protopterus annectens, assembly GCF_019279795.1. Classification (NCBI taxonomy): domain Eukaryota; kingdom Metazoa; phylum Chordata; order Ceratodontiformes; family Protopteridae; genus Protopterus; species Protopterus annectens. Next base: position 1,043,838,198 of record NC_056732.1, read on the forward strand.
ACTCAGTATAATTGGATAAACTTCTTAAGAGCCTTATAGTAACTGTCTGGTGGCAGTGAATTTGCCTTAGTCTGGGCAAAGTTGGTAGAGAGGGTAATCTTTGCCAGCCTTTCCCAGATGTGTGAGTGTGTGTGTGTGTGTGTGTGTGTGCATGAGTGAGAAAATTAAAATTGTGTGTGTGTGTGTTTGTGTGTGAGAGATACTTGGAGCAGGAACATGAAATGCACTGGTTTCACAGAGAGGGTGTTGGCGGACTTGGCTTGGACACTCAGCTCAGGACTTAATCCTATAGCTGTGCTAGTAGGGAGCCTTACTGGGGCCCTGAAGGAAGACAGATATAAAGAAATTCAGTCCCCGGGCTGACTGCATTTATATTCCAAGTGAACACATCTCTCCAGTGTCAGTGGTGAGGATTCGGGTTCCTTGATTACTGGCCCAGAGTGGGGATGTCACAACAATCCTTTCTACTTTCTGTTACCTGAGTCGTCATGCTAAAAGTTTTTGTGATATGGAGTTACGTTGTTTAACAGACGTCTTTCTAAACTCATGCATTTTATCAAGGGTAATCCCGTATTTTCTGTTTACTGTTCTGCAATTGCTCCTCCTCCTGTTCTGTGAAATTCCCCCTATTCTACAATACTTTAACCTTTTTCAGTCCCTCTAATTAATTATTGTTACTTCTTAACCATATCTTTCTTTTATTTCCACCCTATTTTTAAACTCCAGTTTATTTTTATCATATATAAAAATATTAATATTAGGTAGTCCAATCTCACCTTTATTTTTACATATGAGTTCGGAGCCGATCTGCAAGCTTGAAGACTTCTGGTTGGCTCGTGGCTAAGCAGATATCCTATGATGCACCAGTGCAATCCCCAGATATCATTTGCTGCGTCGACGAGTTCGGATGTGCTTCTTTTGGCTCTGGCTAAGTCCTTTTCAATTCTTTACATTCTTAGTGGATATTGCATATTTAGTGTTATTAGTGTTATCTTATAGGCCTTTGCCTAAGTTGTCCTTGTGGACTTTTTTTTCACTGTAATAGTTTTAGTATCCTGTGTGCCAGTTAGTTAGGCGCCTTTGCGCTTTTTTTGCCTAGGTAGAGCGTTTGTTTTGGTGTTTTTTTCCACTCTTAATCAACAGGGGCTCCTGTTGATTTATTTGTACTGCTCGGACCTTTGTTGGTCGCTGCTGGCTGTTAACTTATTGTCTTTGGCAGGGATCCGCTAAGGTGGTATTTATAGGATTGCTGTTACAAAATTTTTCCTGTGTGATTACACCTGTGTGTGTCTGTGTTAAATACTTGATCTGTTTAGGTTGCAAGACCTAGTTTTCTGTTTCACAGGGCTAGGCCCGTTAAACTTAGAGGACCTAGTCCTCGTGTAACTCTTGTATTTGATTTTTGGACATCTCAAATTTTTCCTGTGTGACTGAATCTCTGTGTGTCTCTGTGCTAGACCCGTTTTAGTTAGAGGACCTAGTCCTCATTTAGTCTCTCTCTTCCTATCTCTCCTGTGGTTTTGCATGTGTTTCTGCAATGTCTAAGGATAGCAAGGAGCATAAACCCTCTGGGTTCAAACAAATCAATGAAATACTCCCAGAAAATGTCATTAATGGATTGCCACAGTAGCCAAGTACAGTTGGCGGCAATCTCTCATTTTTATTTGGGGTACCCAAATGCCAACCTTATGTCTCATAAGCTATGCAAGACTTTCTTGAGAGGAGCCACTTTACTGAGACCACCATTACAAGAACCTGTGACTTCTTGGGACTTAAATTTTGTGTTGTCCAAATTGACATCCCCTCCCTTTGAACCTTCTCACTCATCTTCTTTAAAATATTTGTCTTGGAAGACTGTTTTTTTAGTAGCTATCAAGTCAGCCAGACGTGTATCTGAGCTACAAGCCCTGTCTATTAAGCCACCTTATTTAATCTTTCATAAAGACAGGATATCTTTACATACCAACCCTTCATTTGTTCTCCTGCCACCTTAAATCAGTCCATTGAGCTTCCAGTTTTCTTTCCCAGTCACAGTAATGCAGCTGAATATCGTTTCCACCAGCTGGACGTTCATAGCTACGTTTTTATTTGCAACGGACCAAAGAATTTCGGAAGTCAGACCAGTTATTCATTTCTTTTTCCGACTCCAGATTAGGTTTATCAGTTTCTAAGGTGACATTGTCTAATTGGATTTCTAGTTGCATAGCCTTCATCTACAATTTGGAGGGCAGGCCTTTACCCCACAGGATCAAGGCTCACTCTACCAGGTCTCTGTCTACCTCTGCAGCCTTTCAAGCCAGGGTACCACTTGATCATGTTTGTGCAGCAGCTACGTGGGCTACCCCTCACAACTTTATTACACATTATAAGTTGGATTTGGCATCCAAGGGTAGAGCATCCTTTGGCTCCACGGTGCTCAGGAGTACTTTCCAATGAGCCACCCAAGAATAAGGCGCTATGTCCCATATGTAAAAATGAAGGCGAGATTGGACTACCGAACATAAAGAAGTTATGTACTCACCATAACGTTCCATGTTGGTAATCCATCTCACCCTTCATTTTTACAAACCCACCCTCCTGCCCCCATCCTGGAAGATCTGGAGGTAATAATTTGATTCTCTTGGTTGGTGACCCTTTAGTATTGGTTTGTTGGTCAGGGGGTTTTCTGTTTCCAGCGAGCAGCAAACAAGATCTGGGGATTGCAGAGGTGCATCATGGGATACCTGCTTAGGGATTGCAGAGGTGCATCATGGGATACCTGCTTAGCCACGAGCCAACCAGAAGTCTTCGAGCTTGTAAATCGGCAGAGTCAGAGTCGAGGATCAGCTCCAAACCCATATGTAAAAATGAAGGGTGAGATGGACTACCAACATGGAATGTTATGATGAGTACATGACTTCTTCTTTTTTATAATATATTTTTTAGTTTAATTTATTTTTAACATATTTTATATATATTTTTTCATATGTATGTTTTAATACATTTGTTATTTAATATACTTGCTATTTAGTTTGTGTGTTTAACATATGTCTTAAGGGACGGTTGGCTTTAACTGTTTAATTATCTAATTAGTATTTTGAATACAGAATATGATGTCAACAGTATTTAAATGATGGTTTTTCAGTGTTTTAACGTCTGAGGAAACAATTGTTCATAATTGTGAAAGTGCTTACGTATTGTAATAAAGATTTGTACTTGGAATTCAGTTGGAATCTAGAGCCATCGTCTGTTTCCACTCTTCTTCTTCCTGTTGGATTTATTCTTGTGTCGAGTGAGACCTTCATCCTGAGCTGTGAGACTGGTTTTTCCATATTACTTTTCAGTCTTTTTTTTATATCCTGAGCAGTTTAGCGATGGCAGAGTTGGCATTGAGTTGGACTATGTACCTGTTTACAGCTAGTCACTAATGAATCACCTTACTTCACAATGGAAATGCTGTTGCTCTCATCCACCCTAATTCTACCACACATTCTTCCTAACTTTCCAAACTTTTGTTGCCTGTCACTACCTCCTAAAGTTTTACATCCTTACCTCATTGTAATTCCCTAAAAAAAAAAACTTACTGATTTAACCTGATGTAATTTTCCTAATGATAGTCTTTTATTTCTGTATTATGTAACATCTATTTGAATTGTGCAATATGGGTTTGTACTATACAAAATATGTATTTAACATTTAATTGAAATGTATATTATGGATTTGTGCTCTTTCTGTACTATGCGTTTGTATTTCTCTGGAGCTTTTCTCCCCAGGACCCCATTGAAAATGGGCTCCTTTGTAGCCCAATGGACTATCCTGGAAAACAAACTGCAAATAAATAAGTAAATTGAGAGGTACATTTCATCATGAAAAATTAACCAAATGTTTACAAAGTGACTTGAATATGTTGAATTTAGATACTGTCCCTGATAATAATAATGAAATGTGGAATGATATTGACAAAGTTCGGCTGCATGCCTTGTTATTGCAGCTTGAGGACGATCTATTTAAACTGAAAAGGCTGCAGACACAATACTTCCATATGGAAGCCTGTTTACAGTTTAAAATAATCCCATGAGGTTTGAGGATCTTACGAATGCCCACCTACGGGGATAAATACCCCAATTTGCGAACTAAATGGCAGCAGTTAAACTGGGTCTGTATTAGAACATCGAAGTTTCAAAACTTCGAATGAGCTAATATCAAACCCTATTTAGCGAAAGCTGAAAACATCAAACATACAGAACAGGGGAATTTTTTCCTAGGGAAAAAAATTGCTGTTCCAAAACACACACACACAACACAAGCACACCAAACAAACAGCAATCCACACACATACACCTAAAATCTTACACCTAAATCTACACTAAACTATACACACACCACTAACTATCCATTTACCTTAATCCAAACCCTAATACTAAGGTCCGTCACTATCGCACACTAACCTCACCCGTGCCCTAACCCTAACTCACCTACCCCGCCCTAACCCTCACGTCCACACAATCGCACACTTACCTGACCCAGGAAAATTGAGTGGGACAGATGAGGTTTTGTCAATAGGCATGTATTTACTTAGCCAAGGGTGAAAGCAGTGGCCAAGACGTCTAATGATAAATTAACATCTACATCTGCTAAAATTTCTTCTGTCAGCCATTAGGATGTAGTGACAGCTCAGGGAAATACAATTAGTAGTCAAGACTCAGCTGCAGCCATAACGGAATCTGTTCTACAACCCCCCCCCCCCCATTTCTTCTTTAGGAGCTAGAAGAAAAACAAATGGGCATACTGCCAAAGAACCAAAGCAGAGAAAAGAATTTAATGGCTCCGTTGGTTGTACCAGCAGGGAAGAAGTCGCCATACATGATACTGACACTAGACAAACTCCTTTAACCATTAATACATGCAACAGAGGCTCGGTTTCTTTCCTCTGCCTATTTTCCATGAAGGAGAGGTCTGAGGGAGATCGAGGAGCAGAAAACGGAAGAAAAGGAAACGGGGATATGGAACAGAATCTGGTGAATACATTGAAGAGAATGCGGTGGCAGGAAGAAACTTGTTAATTTGGAACTTATCTAGTAGATTGCTAACTGACATGGAAGGGACAGTTTTAGGGAAAGGACTTGCCTTCATCCCCTCTAGGAGGGCCGAGGCATCTGACTTTATTATAGACTTGAAATGTTTCATGAGGAGTGTTATGTTAAAACAAAATTTTGGCAATAGTAACCCTGGTGAACAGGGAATTCCTTTATCAAAATCCAGTATATGTGTGTGTGTGTGTGTGTGTGTGTGTATATATATATATATATATATATATATATATATGTATATGTCTAGCAGTAAATCATCCTGTATTAGCTGTTTTTAAGAAACTTTGTACTGATGAACTTTAACTCCCACTAGATTGAAAGAGTTTCAGTATTTAACTAAGGAGGAGCATGCGGCCCTTGAGTGCTTACAAAAGGACAGTTCTATTGTTATAAGACCAGCCGATAAAGGCGGGCCTTTAGTGATGATGGACTGTGAGTATTATTTTTCTAGTATGAGACGTATGTTAAGTGACGGGGATATATATACATATATATATATATATATATATATATATATATATATATATATATATATATATATGTATTAGTAGAGATGATGTTTTTGCAGTGATTCTGAAAATACATGAAATGCTACAAGAGTGTTTAATGACTCGCACAATAGAGCCAAGTTTATATAATTTTTGAAAGTTGATGAACCACTTACACCCACAAGACAAGCGGTTCCTAAAATACATAAGGATCCCTCCAACCCTCCCCTGAGACCAATAGTTTCTGGTCGAAACTGGAGCATTGAACCACTATCCAGTTTCATAGAAGGAAAACTTAAACCTCTCTTAAGTAACAGCTCCATTATTTTGAGGGACTCACAGCAGTTTGTTGAGAGTATATACTTATTCTTTAAGATGGCACATAACTTGGACAATTTATTTGTAATGCTGAATGTACAATCTTTATTTACTGCCATACCCAATGACTGGGGTATTGATGTTACAACAGTATCTCTCAGGATGCAATGTTTTTGATCAGAGAATGATAGATTTGCTGTGTTTTCTGATGGAATTGTATTGGAACACAATGCATTTATTTTTGAGGATGATATTTTTCTACAAAAGGATGGCATAGCTATGGGCACTCCATGTGCCAATAGCTACGCCAGCCTGGTCATGGCTACATGGGAAAATGAGTTTATTTTAGATAGGCCATATAAACAGTATATAGGCATGTATTGACATTTTGTGAATGACTTGTTTTTGATTTGGACGGATACTGTTGATAGCTTAGTTTCATTTTTTAATTACATTAGTAATTCTACCTCCTTCCTTAAATTCACCATGAACCACTCCCCAATGGAAATAGATTTTTTTGGATGTGAAACTGTTGAATGTAGATGGTCATGTTAGTACTAGGTTACACAGGAAAGAATGTTATAGAAATAGCTTTTTGCACAGAAGTAGCATGCACCCCTCACATATTTTTCATAACATAGTGAAGGGACAGAGGATGAGAGTTTTGAGGTTAAGTACTGAGGAGCGTGTTTTTAGAAAGGAGGTGGGGGACCTCAAGCATAAATCTGTGAAGAGAGGTTATAGTAGGACTAAAGTATGTAATACCCTGAGGGAGGTGGAAAGTCTTAGGTGTACAACAGCGAAACCATATTTCTCAGAAATGGTTCAGAGAGAAGGAACTGGTGAGGTAAGTCGTGTTAACAAGGGGTCTAATATATTGAGAATGCCCATCGTATATGCAAGTAATGTATTAACTGCAGATGATTGTATTAGGGAAATAGTGGGTAATAATCCCGGTTTTGTGTACAAGAACATGAAATCTCTTGAGAGTGTTGTGTTATCCCAAGGAAATTGATACCCTTCTGGATAATTGTTTTGTAATGACACTGTGTAATAACTGGAATTTTTGCAATTATCTAGATACTTCAGGACAGTTTCTTCATCCTGATTCCAACAAGTTATATACGTTTAAATGGGTCTATCTCATATAATCAAAAGCTGATAACTCCAAAGCACAAAACCGCAAACTTCAAACCTCGAAAGCTGACAACATCGAATCCACCAAAAAATACCCGTAATTACCCAAAACAAAAAAAAAGCTCTATGCAGGGAGGCAAGCCCCCTGCACCTCCCCACACTCCCTGCTACTTAAATATACCAACTCCGAGATCGCAGGACAGTTCAGTAAAAGGAAATCTTTCCTTCCCGCACTCTATGGCTATCTCCTTTCTACGTTTTTGATTTTCGAGGTTTGAAGTTCGGAGTTTTGTGCTTCGTAGTTGTCAGCTTTCGAGTTTATGATATAAACCCAGTTTAAATCAATGGCAACTTGTGATTCTGTCCACCTTGTATATTTGGCACACTGTTTAGGGAGCCAATCATTCTATATAGGCATCTGAAAGACAGGATAAGGGAACACTTGTATGACATCAAGAATATGAATAAGACTAGTAAGTTAGCTAGACATGTTATTGGGAGATATGACATGCATCATTTTAAGTTGCAGAAAAAATGAAGCTGAATGGGAGACATCAAGAACAGAAGTTTTAGAAACAAAATGGATCATTAGGATGAGTGTTGATACTGGTAGGGGCTTAAATGATAGTTCCAATGAAACGCAACCTTTAAGCTAGACCATTACGTAGATGATTTTTGTACATGTATTTATGTATGAAGTTCACATTTAGATTCATTAGGACAGCAGAATATACATATCTATATATATAAATCTACATGTATATATATATATATATATATATATATATATATATATATATATATATATATATATATATATATATATATATATATATATATATATATATATATATATATATATATATATATATATATATATATATATATATATATATTTTTTTTATATATTTTTAACACATTTTTTATACATATTTTTTCATATTTATGTTTTTAATACATTTGTTATTTAATATACTTTCTATTTAGTTTGTTTGTTTAACAATGGGAGGGTGGCCTAATGGGCAAGGTGTTTGCCTTGCAAACACAAGGTGCAGGGTTTGAGTCTCACAAGGGATAATTGGCTAGGCTTAAAATGGCTCACAAGGGTAGTTAGCTTAGTACTAATCTATGAACCTATGAACCTATATGGCTTAAGGGACGGTTGGCTTTAACTGTTTAATTATCTAATTAGTAGTTTGAATACAGATATGATATCAACAGTATTTAAATTATGGTTTTTCAGTGTTGTTTTAACGTCTGAGGAAGCAGTTGTTCATAACTGTGCACATTGTAATAAAGATTTTTACTTGGAATTCACTTGGAATCTGGAGCCATCGTCTGTTTCCACCCTTCTTTCTGTTGGATTTATTCTCGTGTTGAGTGGAACCTTCATCCTGATCTCTGTGGTATTGTTTTTACCGTATATCTCCTTAATGAACCTGTATGCTCATGCTTACAAAATCAGACCACCTTAAGCTTTGTCTAACCTATTGAACTTTCTCCCATCATAACAATATACTTCTGTCCCTACGAATATTATCTTTCTATATTTGTCTCTCATAATCACATGTCTAGTCATAAGGGGTCACTGTGGACATGCGCCATCATTGAGTCTACAAAAACTTACAGAATGGAACCATATGTAAATATCTCTGTAAGCTGTTATTAATATGTGGAAATCACAAATGCCTTAGAAATGTATTAAAACTCTACATTTGATGTATCGTCCTCTGTCAACTTGTATGAAATCGGGATGCTGTTGTATATATAATATTGTCTTATATACTTCTTGATTTATAATTGGAGCTTTTGTCCCCGGGCCTCCACTGAAAATGTGTTTTTTTTTTTTTTTTTGACTCGGTGGACTTTGCCAGCCAACAAATGTCAATAAATAACTTCTGCCTCTGACAGTCATCAAGTATTCTGTTCTGTGTACAGTGACCAGTATGCATATGCTCTGCCTGTTTCTTAGAGAGTCAGGAGCCTCTGGCTACCTTCCAGAATTGGCAGGTCCAGCTTTCTCAGGCTGCCTGGAACCATCACCATTCCTATCCTGTATCTGTCATTTTACCTTGTCCATTTCTGTTGCACTGTGCTTCAGATTTAGTCATAGTGTTTCCATGCTTCTGCCTTTTTAGTATTTTTGCAAAATAAAATACTGCTGTGTGCTTGAGCACAGTTTGATTTTCATTTTTTTTATCTCATTTACTTTCCTTCATTAATAATAACTTTTTTTAGACTTTATCCTGCCACAAAGTGGTTTTTAACTATGTGCATCATTGAGCTTAAGTCTGTCTGCCTCATGATGTGTAAACATCTTTTCAAAAACAGTGCATTGAAATCAGGCCTTTCGTCACTGACAGGTACACTTGCTGCTTAATTTGCTTAGCGGAAGCCCACAACCCTTTCCATTTAACTTTTTGTACTTAATACGAGCAGGTAACTTAATGTAATTTAAAGCCTCAGGTATTTTTATTGTTGTAAAAGTTATCTGTTGCCTGGTCATATAATAAGTCTGTCTGGCTACTCCTTTGACAGACTAAGAACAGCTTTAAAGTTCTGTGACTGATTAAGGTTCTATATTTTCTGTATTTATTAAAATCAAGATTATATCTGCTTTTCCTCGAATAATGTTTGTATTGTTTCTTCCACAATGACAGTGTTGACCCTGTTAGCACAGGATGAAAAGAGCCATCTAGACTAGAGCTTATGTTGAAATAAACCATTACTTTCTCTATGAGAGGTGCTAAAATTCAAACATTCTTCGATATGGAATCTGGTCCCACCCAGACACTTGACTCTCCCAGAGGATTGCTCTCAGTTCCTTTCATTCACTAGCCCTTCTGTTTATTAATTATGTATGTATGGTAGATTGGTTGAAGCTAATATGAAAACCCAAGGCAAAAGTTCTTTGGCCACTTCTACTGCAACCTTTGACTTATGGCAGTGGGAGCTATTACCTTTTTCTATCTGGAGCTTCATTTTTTGCCAACACCATTATTGCTAGTGCCAAGGATTTTGTTGTTCAGCCCTATTTTGGCAGATTAGAAACTGTGTTACATGATCTGATGTCCGTGCCCATGACATCACTGGCAGTATCACAGTCACTGTTAATGACATACCTGACACCACTTTTCCAAGTACTGGCCTTCCTGATGCTGGTGCTGTATTTTAAGTGCAGTTTTCTCAGTGCTGGCCATTTGGCTCAAGGTTAATTCTGAGTTGCCATTGCTAGGTATTTGGGCCCCTCAGTACGCCATATTCTTAATGCAGGTGTCTGTGGTATTCTTAAAGGTGTTACCAGTCATTAGCCATTATATGAAACATTATTTGTAGGACGTCTGGGCCTGTCATGGGTTTTTCTCTCAGCAGTTACTCCAAGCAACATTAAGCACCTCTTAGCAAGGTCTTCTACATCATTCAAATGAATATTTATACTGTGACTCTAAGCGTCCACCAACAGGCTAAACAAAGCTATTAATATGACTAAACATTTTAATCTTTAGATTTCTCAGTGAATGATTTGTATGGTAAAGTGACCATTTCTCCTCCATCTCCCATGGAAGATCCCTGTGTTCTTGCTATATTTTCAGCTGATACAACTAAGAGGAGGTCCACTTTTAGGCACCATTCCTTCCATACAATGAAAGCTAGAGAAGTCTTGCAGGTTTACCCTGCAATCCCCCAGAGTGGACATCTTGAAAGATGCTTCCAAAGTTGAATGGGGGTAACTGTAGATGGTAGCATCTGTCCCAAAGAAGGTTAGCCATGTTTTCTGGCGTAGTAGGGGAGTGCTCAGTTTGGGTAGAGACTCCTAAGTCAAAACTGTTGTTTTGAGCACACCCCTGTGAAAGGCTGCATCATCTTGGATCCCAGCTCTCTCTCTCTCTCTCACTCCCTCAGACAAGAGAGTTCAGTGTAATGAATAGTTTTGGAAAACATTTGCTTATGTCCACCATTTTATCAATGCTTTTGCTGAACTGTCTAACATGCGTGGCATATTTTAAGAGGGACCTAGCTGATGAATACATAATGCATTGGAAAGGTTGCCATATTGGTCATTGAAGGATGGCCAAGGCCGCTGCCTCTTCTAAACTGAAAATCTCTTGGTCCACATCTTGTACAGTAAAGCAGAAGGCACAGCAAGCAGGATCCATTCTTGCCTTCTGACAGTATTCCTGGCTGGATCTTCCAAAATTTGTTCATTCAACAAGGCAATATTTCTGGATTTTCTCCTCCTTGACAAGAAACTGTAGCAAAACATCTGGGATATGGAAAAGCAAAGCTAGGCCATCACTACTTTGGGGTGTCAGATTTCACCCCACAGCACCCTCAAAAGAAGGTAGAGGGAACACCACCATTTGTAGATCAGGTTTGGCAGACAGCAGCAGTAGGAGCAAGCAAATTCAGGAAAGAGGCATGCCCTTCAGTTGGGTTTCCAGTTTGGGACAAAACCAAGGGTCAGGTGTTTTGAATATCCAGTCAGCCTAAGAGCAGACATCTCCAATCCAGAGACCTTTCTTGACTGCCCAGCTTTGGAGACAGTTGAGTGTTTTTCCCCCAAGGAAAGATGGTTTAAGAAAGTAATATCCAGAGGGTATAGTGTTGTTTTCTGTCATTGTCCTTACTAGATATCCTGACTTGTCAAAGTCATCAACGAAGTCTGACCAGATCAGACAAAAAGGTTGTAGAATTTTATTTTTAGTTCTTTGTCTTCGGCCAAAAAAAAAAAAAAAAACTGTTTCAGGCCCATACTGGAGCTCAGTGACTTAAACACCTTTTTCCAAAAGTAACATTTTGGAGGATCACATTGCAGTCTACCCTTTCTTGCCTGTCAATACTCTTTGGACTACTACAACGGCTACTTCTATGTCAAAATCAGACAAGCAATATCTATGTTTCTGAGATCAAGACAGTTATTTCCAGGTTTGAAGTATATCCTCCCATCTCACCACAATCCACAGTGTGATCACAAGGTGCATATCCATAATGAGCAGCTAGCTGGAGAATTCAAGGAGCCAAAGTATTTCCATATCTAAATGACCGTCTCCTTGCTGTCCCATTGATGATGAAGTTGGTGAACATAGGGGAGTCTCTGCTCAAACTCTGAGATTCACTGTTATGTTTGGTTTGTCTGTGCATACTATGGGAACGTGAATTAAAAACCTTGGAGACAAGTTATTGCCAACAGGAGGAGGACAAAGACAAGAAGTTGAGAGAATCAGTGATACAGTGAAGAAAAGCAAGCTAAGAGCCAATATACCTGGAATATGTAGGACATGGTGATGAACTGATAACCTGGAAGGAAACAAATTAGAAATTCATTCTCCTCCAGGGTGATATGCTGAGGTATCAGACTTTACAAGCTGCACTAAGGCAGACAAGAACTGTTACAGAATGAACAAGACCTCTGATCTATCAAAATTATTAATTGAATCCAAGCAGGAACTAAAAAATACTACGTAGATCTTATAAACTTTTACTGGAAAGGGGCAAAGCCGTTTATTAAAAATGACTTACTGGGACAGGAGAGTTAGAAAGGACTTACCATGAGGACAGTAGACAGAAGTTTGTTTAGCACTGAAGTATGCTACACAATCAGAAAAGTTCTGAATTCTCAGCTGAGATTGCCTACGTAGATATTTTACACACTAGTTAAGCTGGGAAAATGTTGCCACAGGGTAATACTTCATTCTGGAGAGGAAAGAGGGAATTTGGACAGCATTTTCTGATCATGTCCAGAGTTTGTGAACTTTAAAATGTGTTCCAAAATATTAAACCGGGGATTTAGAAGGCAGATTGAGTTAACAAAGGGTATATTTCTGTTAAACTGTTACTGACTCTGAGGACCCAATATATACTGTAAGGGATTATTAAACACCGTCTCCTGTCTAGGTAGCTTGCCATTTTCATATAGTCATTAGTATTCTGCGAGTCTGAGTCATGGCAGTATGGAAAGGAGTGGTGGGTTCACTTTTATCTGACAGCTGGCACAGAGGGTTAAGGCTGTGAGCTGTGATTCCTTTGCTACAAGGTTTGAGTACCTCATCTATGATTTGCCTACTGTGTGATCTTGAGCAAGTCACCTAATCAGACAGTACTTTGGGGCAACTAGGCTGCTTAGTGGTCCCCTGGACTGCAAGCCTAGTAGCTATCTATGAACTTAAATTAACTCTGAATTGTGGAAAAATAAGAATAACCGGGAGAGAGGAAGTCAAGAATAGAGCCGTGTTGTAAGAAAACTACTGATATGATGGACTAAATAACAGAAATAGGCCAAGAAGCTGGAAATGAAGGTAAGAAGAGCATACATTAAAAAATGACTATCACAGTAGCAAAATAGAAAGAGAAACAATGCAATGAGGGGGAAATAAAGGATCAAGAAGTCACTGGCCATTGGGTGAGCAGTTAAAGAAATTTAAATATGTATAAAAGATGCAGAGTAGGAATGAATACATGAAGGTATTTAATACCCGAGAACAAAATGCTTCTTATACATTGAAACTGATTATATGATAGTGGTATGCGAGAGTAAGTTATGTGAATTGTGGTTAATTATTAAAACTGTTTGCATAGCATTGAAAATGTTATGTTCAGTGGATAATAACAAAATTTATAGTAAAATAAACTTTTCTCATGTTTCATTTTCCCTTCCTTATATTTTCCAAGGTTTCACTTGTCTCTTACCCATAATACAACCACTTGGAATACACTCCATATCTCTCTCTCTGCCCATCAAGCTTTCACACAGCAATGACCCCAGGCTTTCAAATGTGTGCATTTTTTGTTAAAACAATACATTAAACTCTTGTCTTATCCAGTCGGACATTAACCAGCCTCCTCTTTAACCAGCCATCAAATTTCTGCCACAGACCTATTAAAAGACAATAAGAAAGGACAACACTTTTACCTCCTCTGGGGTGAATGACAGACATTTGAGTTTTAGACTTCATTTTCATTAGAAACATGCATAGTAACACAAATCATGTTAATTCTAGCTGATTTATGACCTATACATGCTATTTTGTATGCTTTTTGTGATTAACCAACCCTTCATTTATCCAGCGTAAGGTCTGGTCCCAGCAAGACTGGATAAGGAGGAGTCTACTGTATTTGCATTTCCCTTCATTTATTGAGTTTCTTGGTTTAGTGAGCAATTCCAGCTCTCTTCTCTGGTCAGGTCTTTCCCTTGTATCTGTGAAAGAAAAAATGTTCCTCCTGTGTAGACTGCAGGTGTTTCCATGCTTTTGTATGTGCTCCCACACACCTTGCTTTCAGTTGTGTTACATTCTTGTTGTTGTTGTAGTTACTACTTTCCTTTGTGGTGAACTGTGCTGTTGATTTTGGTTGGCTTTTAGTGTTTCTGTTTTTTTCCCCTGAATTTGATTTTTGCGGCCGGCATGGAAGTCTTCTAGGTTTAATAAATATGAGTGTTGCGGCCACAGAATTCTGCCATAGGCAAAGCCTTTACTTTGTATTTCTTGTGTGGGAGATAAACACTGTAAGGTGGACTGTGAGATTTGTAAAGGTTTTGATAAGCATACTGTGAGAGAAAGGAACAACATGGTGTATGCCTTGGGGTGCCATCCTCTATGGACTGCATATAGGGGTTTCCTAAAACTAAAATGAAGGAAATGAGGATTCTGGTAGACATTAGTCTTCCAGAAAGAACTACCACTACCAGAAAAAAGACTTAGAAAGTGTTCTGATCTACCCACTCAACGTTTTGGATGGTGTCCCCCATGGTTAAGATTTTCTATTTTGCCATTTCAGAGGAATGACACTTATTCCTAGATGATCATGCATGATGACCTGGCTGACTAAGAATCAGGAAAGTTTGGTTCCAAGTCCCCAATAATGAATTCATCATTGTTGCAGCAACTTTTAAGAAGGAGAATATTCCAAGGAGTACAGTTGTTCACCCCCCACCCAAAAAAAATGTCTAAGTCCACAGACTGCTTTATGAAATCAGTTTGCATTCTCAATTTTTCCATCATGGTAGTTTATTATCTTCCACACATGCTATGCTTTCACCGTAAACTTGCAGAGAAATTTGTAAGATGCAGGAAGGATTGCCAAAAGATCATAAGATCAAACCAAATTTCACTTCCCATGCAGCTGCAATTTTTTCAATTTCTAATCATACCTTGGGTATAATGCAGCAGATGGTTCACTGAGGGTAGAAGCCACTCATCGTGGTTTGTTGTCATGCCTTGACTGCCCATTTTCAGAACATTTCAAAATTGTCATTATTAATGTCCCTTTTAATGACATTGAACCCTTAAGTCCCATGGTTAAAGAAGAGTTGCAAAGTAGTGAGGACTGTAAAACTCTTTGTTAAAGCTGTACATTTCAGAGTCCACAGCAGTTGTGGTTCTAATAAAACAAGTAGCAACAAAGACGCCATCAGTTTGGAAAAAACTGAAATAGCCATGTGGCTTTCCAAACTGGACATCACCTAGAGTTAGAAATCCTCATCCAAATAAGGGAAGTCACAGATCCTCCTCCAGGAGGTCATAACAGTATGAACAAAAAATCAAAACAAGCACAAAACTAATCCAAAGGAACCAAAAAATGTCAGGACCAAAAAAGAGAATAAGTTGTAGTTTAATGAAGTGCTTTTCGTCGGGTACACTGACCCGACTTCTTCAAACAGTTTAACATAAGTCTGTGCTTAAAAACTCTAAAGGAACAATCATGTGGCAAAAAACGTTAGCATATTTAATAACATAATTAGCAACTCAATTGCTCTTAAAAAATAAGAGCTATTAACCTTTAAAGCTTTTGTTACTTTTTTTTTGTAAGAAGCTTAATCATCCTATAGCTGTTTTGTGTGGAATCAGATAACATCTATAACTTTATAAACAGGAAACCAATATAACAGTTTATGTACAGTACTTGGACTAAGTGCAATAGATTCGAACCTTCTATTGGAAAGACCATATAAGGCATAGAAAGGCGTACCTTAGGTAATTTAATAAAACTAGCAAAAACACAGAGTATTTCTTCATGTAAAACTAACCTATGATAATAAAACACGTTTAAAAATACTTTAATACAAGACTAAAAATACAATGTCAGACCAATGCAAAATGATAATTATAAAAAGTAGTTAAATTTTTTTTTAAAAACTTAATGTTTTGTGTTTAATAATAGTACTGTCCTGTGCTATCTAGTCAGACTTTTTAATTTTAGGTAAGGTAAAATAGAATACATCTCATTTAGTCCAGGATGATGGTGGGTGTCAACGCTTAGCTGACAAAGACGTTCTGAATGTTCTAACAATAGTGATAAAGGTCCACCTCTTAAATCTTGGGTAATTTGATTAATTATTCTGAATTTGAATCTGTGTTGGAAAGTTGATAACATGTCTAGCTAGCGCAATTTTTTATTCTTCCTTATATATAGAGGTGTTCATATATTCTTTCTTTAAACTTTCTGTCTGTTCTTCCAATATAGAAGACTGGACAGAAGTCACAATGAGCTAAATAAACCACCATTTTTGTGTTGCAGTTAAACCTCTTTTTTGTATAGTATGTTGTATTTCTAATAGTGAATCTCTGTTCTGTTGATATGTGTCCGTAGTAATTACAAGATTCACACTTGAACATCCCTGGGGTTCTAGTAAAAGTTTGTTTAAATCACTCCATTAAGTTTTTTAAATTGTTCCTTCCTCTAAAAGTTGGCTTTTCACCTAATTTATCAGTGATATAATTGTCATATAATAATAAATTCCAGTTTTAAGAATGATTTTCTTTACGTCATAGGCCTCCAAGCTATATGTAAAAATAAAACTTATTCTAATTCTACAGTTGTTACTTGGTTCATTGTCTGGAGTTCTGATATAATTATTATTCATTGGGGGTAATGTCACCTAAAGGAGTTTCATCCAACAATAATGGAGAATAGGTATCTCTGTGACACAAGATGGGTTGATATAAACCTAGTGTTCTTTTGTGGCTAACTTCCGTAATCAGTTCACAAATTAATGACTCCAGGTACCCTCTCCTTAAAAACATTTGCATGAGGTCATCACATTCGTTAATAAAGTCATTATCTACACTAACCATCCTAGCCGCCCGAACTAGTTAGCCTTTGATAACTGACCTTTTTTGACTAAATGGATGGGAGCTGGCAAAGAGGTGGACCTTTATCACTATTGTTAGAACATTTAGAACTTCTTTGGCAGCTACGCATTGATGCCCACCATCATCCCGGACTAAATGAGATGTGTTCTATTTTACCTTACCTAAAATTAAAAAGTCTGACCAGATAGCACGGGTCAGTACTATTATTAAACACAAAACATTACGTTTTTAAAAAATATTTTTTTAACTACTTTTTATAATTACCATTTTACATTGGTCTGACATTGTCTTTTTAGTCTTGTATTAAAGTATTTTTATCATCGTAGGTTAGTTTTACATGAAGCAATACTCTTAGTGTTTAAGGTATGCCTGTCTAATCGAATGCCAGGGGCGGCTCGTGGCATAGGGCTGCCGGACTGCAGCCCCCTCAAAAAGAAAAAAGGGAAAGAAAAAGAAATGAAAAAATAAAAAAAATATTTTTTTAAAATTCGCGGACTTCGCATAGACCGAGTCCCGGCTTATCGGTCTATGCGCATGCTCAGGGCAGCCCGGCCGTCCCCATAGGGGGACACAAGGAGCGTCTGTGCACTGTTATGGGACGCATCCGGACTGCAAGAGGAGCAGCAGGGACTCGGGACAGTGCCTCAGGGATCTCGTCGGCGTCGGGAAGGAGCATGTGGATCTCGCGGGTCTTCAGTATTGCGCGGGAAGGATGTATGGATTGCGGACGTTAACTCTGGATGTATTCATTCAGGATTCAGGTAAGGTGCCTTTCAATTTACAATGTTTATTTTTCTTTGTGTATGGTGCTTGTGCTTTACTGGAGTTTGTGTATGGTGCTTGTGCTTTACTGGAGTTTGTGTATGGTGCTTGTGCTTTACTGGAGTTTGTGTATGGTGCTTGTGCTTTACTGGAGTTTGTGTATGGTGCTTGTGCTTTACTGGAGTTTGTGTATGGTGCTTGTGCTTTACTGGTGTGTGTGTGTGTGTGTGTGTGTGTGTGTGTGTGTGTGTGTGTGTGTGTGTGTGTGTGTGTGTGTGTGTGTGTGTGTGTGTGTGTGTGTGTGTGTGTGTGTGTGTGTGTGTGTGTGAAAATGCCCCAGGTGCTTATGGTGGTGTGGTAGGGAATGCCTCAGGCTTGAACCCTGTACCCTGTATGCAGGTGTTAAAGACTTGAGTTCCCTACCACCATTTGTAAAATTTCAGATTTTACCTCATATTTGATCTGATCTGTTCCTCATAATATCTGTGGTTTGTAAATGCTGTAATGCTTGATATTTGATGGTGTAGTAGTAGCATTGTTGCCTCACAGCTGCAGGTTCTTGGGTTTGATTCTTGGCTGGGGTTCCTTCTTTGTGGGGTCTGTATCTTCTCCCTGTGTTTGTGTGGGTTTGCTTTTGTGCCCTCCCATGTTACAAAGACATGTCTGCATTATTTCTTCCTGGGCCTCCGCTGAAAATTTGTTTATTTGTTCCAAGTCAGACTGTCCTGATTAAAAATGTTAAATAAAATTGATAGGCATTTGAATTTCAGACTTAAGGGTTTCTGAATGTTTAATTCCCTGCGTATTTGATGGTGCAGTGGTAGTATTGTTGCCTCACAGCTATAGGTTTTCTGGTTTGATTCTTGGTTGGGGTGGCTTCTGTGTGGAGTCTGCATCTCCTGCCTGTGTTTGTGTGGATTTGCTCTGGTGCCCTGCCATTTTACAAAGATGTGTCTGCAGTTTTAATCCCTCGTCTCTGCTGAAAATTGTTTTGTTCTGTCGCAGTAAATTTGACAGGCATTTGAATTTCAGACTTCAGGTTTCTGAATGTTTAATTCCTTGCAGATTTGATGGTGCAGTGGTAGTATTGTTGCCTCACAGCTATAGGTTTTCTGGTTTGATTCTTGGTTGGGGTGGCTTCTGTGTGGAGTCTGCATCTCCTGCCTGTGTTTGTGTGGATTTGCTCTGGTGCCCTGCCATTTTACAAAGATGTGTCTGCAGTTTTAATCCCTCGTCTCTGCTGAAAATTGTTTTGTTCTGTCCAGTAAATTTGACAGGCATTTGAATTTCAGACTTCAGGTTTCTGAATGTTTAATTCCTTGCAGATTTGATGGTGCAGTGGTAGTATTGTTGCCTCACAGCTATAGGTTTTCTGGTTTGATTCTTGGTTGGGGTGGCTTCTGTGTGGAGTCTGCATCTCCTGCCTGTGTTTGTGTGGATTTGCTCTGGTGCCCTGCCATTTTACAAAGATGTGTCTGCAGTTTTAATCCCTCGTCTCTGCTGAAAATTGTTTTGTTCTGTCCAGTAAATTTGACAGGCATTTGAATTTCAGACTTCAGGTTTCTGAATGTTTAATTCCTTGCAGATTTGATGGTGCAGTGGTAGTATTGTTGCCTCACAGCTATAGGTTTTCTGGTTTGATTCTTGGTTGGGGTGGCTTCTGTGTGGAGTCTGCATCTCCTCCATGTGTTTGTGTGGATTTGCTCTGGTGCCCTGCCATTTTACAAAGACGTGTCTGCAGTTTTAATCCCTGCTGAAAATTGGTTTTGTTCTGTCCTGAGTAAAATTGACAGGCATTTGAATTTCAGACTTCAGGTTTCTGAATGTTTAATTCCTTGCATAATTGATGGTGCGGTGGTAGTATTGTTGCCTCACAGCTATAGGTTTTCTGGTTTGATTCTTGGTTGGGGTGGCTTCTGTTTGGAGTCTGCATCTCCTGCCTGTGTTTGTGTGGATTTGCTCTGGTGCCCTGCCATTTTACAAAGATGTGTCTGCAGTTTTAATCCCTGCGTCTCTGCTGAAAATTGTTTTGTTCTGTCCGCAGTAAAATTGACAGGCATTTGAATTTCAGACTTCAGGTTTCTGAATGTTTAATTCCTTGTATAATTGATGGTGCAGTGATAGTATTGTTACCTCACAACTATAGGTTTTCTGGTTTGATTCTTGGTTGGGGTGGCTTCTGTCTGCATCTCCTCCCTGTATTTGTGTGGATTTGCTCTGGTGCCCTGCCATTTTGCAAAGACGTGTCTGCAGTATTAATCCCTGCATCTCTGCTGAAAATTGTTTTGTTCTGTCCGCAGTAAAATTGACAGGCATTTGAATTTCAGACTTCAGGTTTCTGAATGTTTGATTCCTTGCAGATTTGATGGTGCAGTGGTAGTATTGTTGCCTCACAGCTATAGGTTTTCTGGTTTGATTCTTGGTTGGGGTGGCTTCTGTGTGGAGTCTGCATCTCCTCCATGTGTTTGTGTGGATTTGCTCTGGTGCCCTGCCATTTTACAAAGGCGTGTCTGCAGTTTTAATCCCTGCTGAAAATTGGTTTTGTTCTGTCCGCAGTAAAATTGACAGGCATTTGAATTTCAGACTTCAGGTTTCTGAATGTTTAATTCCTTGCATAATTGATGGTGCGGTGGTAGTATTGTTGCCTCACAGCTATAGGTTTTCTGGTTTGATTCTTGGTTGGGGTGGCTTCTGTTTGAGGTCTGCATCTCCTGCCTGTGTTTGTGTGGTTTGCTCTGTTGCCCTGCCATTTTACAAAGGCGTGTCTGCAGTATTAATCCCTCGTCTCTGCTGAAAATTGTTTTTGTTCTGTCCGCAGTAGAATTGACCGGCATTTGAATTTCAAACTTCATGTTCTTCAGAATACATAGTAGCACAACCTTTTTTTCTAGCAATTTTCTAAGTTTATAAGATGAATATTTTAAATTTGTCCCTATTTTTGGGACTGTATTCCCCATTATTGGCTTGTCCAGGTTTTGTGCTAAGGTTGACAGCTATGGCAAGAACTGAATTCACTGAATATGGACTGTAGAATTGTGCATATTTACTGATAAAGGTGCACTGTAGAATTGTGCATATTTACTGATAATGGTGGACTGTAGAATTGTGCATATTTACTAATAATGGTGGACTGTGGAATTGTGCATATTTACTAATAATGGTGGACTGTAGAATTGTGTATATTTACTAATAATGGTGGACTGTGGAAGTCTGAGTAGACTTTTATGATAAATGTTCTCAACTGGGCAGTTTTGCCATTATGGGTGCATATGTTTTGTTTCATTGCTTACTGGAAAAATGTTCAAAACAAATTTAAAACACCCTCTAACAAGTGTACTGTATTGTACAAGGAATATAATTTTTAGTACAATGAGGAAGGTGTATCAAAGAGCACATGTATGTTTCATATGCAAGGGGCCTATGATTCGAAAACAGCCCAAAATTAATCTTTATCTGCCACTGGCAAAATGTATTTTCTTTGAATGTGGGTTTCAATGAATGTGAGTTTCAAGGGCAGAGAAGTTTTAATGCTAAGTTTTCATTGTGAGACTGCATTGCTTTGTTTAACAGATGACTTAATGTTTGTGCTGTAAAATACAAAATAAAACTTTCAAATGAAGTCCAATCATTGAAGTAAAGCAGTATGCACATTAGTGTTTATGGTAAATGGAGTGAAATAGCCAAGTAATGGTTAATTGGAATGGCTGCAGAGGCTCCAGTTCAACCATTATTTTGTCAGGGGAAGGGCAGCAAACTCAGACAGGCCCAGCTGAACTATACCTCCCAACTGTCCAGATTTTCAAAGAATGAATAGATTTTTGCTTCTTATTTTTGGTTTGTTGTTCATAAAATTTGTAGTTTTAATTCCTAAATGATTTGCCAGAAGTCACTAAATAATAAGTTTCAGACTTCATAACCTTCATAAAAATGCATGTTAAAGTAAGAGCCGTTCTATCAACTGTCTCAATTTATACAAGAGCAATTTTTAGTACTGTTTATATGTGCCCCAATATATTTGGCCTTGTTCAGATTTACTGCATTAACAGGTTGAGAGGTACATGCAAATAAATTGCTTTATAGAATTAGGCATAGCCAACCTCTCAACTGTCCCCAATTTTGGCTCAAAATGTTGCTCTTCCCCTAATAATCCCTCCATAAAATAGCAATTTTGGAAGAAAACATGGAGGGTTTACAATTAAGAAATAACTGTAATAATCAAAGTTATAGATTACTTGAAATGCATGTAGATTCTTTTATTTTGTCAGCTGCTCAAGGTAGCAGTACTAATATTAAAGTGTCCCTTCTTTGACAGGTAGAAGCTGTATTGTGTGTCTATTTTATATTTTTGCATCACATTTTTGGTCCATTTTCATAAAATTGTGTTTTTGGCAAATTAGTGACAAATCACTAAAGACTGAAGTTAGAAAATGACAGACATTTGAGTTTCAGATTTTATACCCTTCAGAAAATTCATACTAATGCAAGACCTATTCTATTATCTTTCTAAGTTTATTAGAGCAATATTTAAAAATTGTCCTCCTTGTTGTGCCTTTGTCCCACTTCTGTGTATGGCTTTGTCCAGATTTCTTGCTCTTGAAGTTGAGAGGTATGACAAATGTGTCAGGGCCATCACAGTCAGCCAGAGAGATTTCAAATTGTGACATGCTTGTTGCACCCACTCCCCCATGTAGTGACTCTGGATGTGTCCAAGCAAGGCAAGGTGTAGTTGTATCTACCTTGGATGGGGGGGACACACTGCATAAGTACTACAGTGGCTTTTCATCTGTCCTTGATTTTGCAGAATGGTCTGGTTTCTGTCATATTTTGTACTGTTGATTTATGCTTATTACTCAAAGTGCCTGTTGCTCTGTGTTTAAGTAGCAATGCTTTAATGACCATAAGGTAAGCTTGTCTGACATCGTAAGATGCAAGTAAGCTTTAATAAGCATACTGTTAAAGAATTGCCAACATTGAAAGCCTTTCTGTTGTTGCCATGCAGAGAATACTTGACTAGATAATGTATAAGCCTTGGGTATTAAAGGACAGGATTCCATTATTTTAAAAAGCTCATTACACTTGTTGGAGACTTCCAGTCATCTCTACAGTCTTTACCGTAAACTAAACAGAATGCCAATCATGTGTGGTCCATAACCTGTACAGTAATCCTTTAAGCAATGTATCTTGAGCTTGTTTCTTGTTTGCTTTTCATTTTTACTTTTATCATGTTTTCCCCATGAAGCGTTGTCAGGCAGCAGGTCTTTTTGGATAAGAAACATTTTTACAAGTGGGGCATCACATAGATTTCTACTTTCAGCATGTTGCTTGGTACTTTAATAAAGCTGAATATATTATAATTAGAACTGCAGTGCAAGGAGAAGTAGTTTGAGTTGAGTGCTTCTGGTTTTTCTTATACTTGATTTTGACTGGCATTCCAGTAATGTATTTAAAAAGTAATTTATTTTTCATGCCTCACAACCTTTTGTTTCCATCTAGATATTAAGTAAGCTGTCATGCAGCCAATGCATTGAAATATTTTTATTCTTCTACACTTATTTTTGTCTTGATTGGACTTTCATAATGATGGTTTGCCACCCAGGGCAGCGTATTTAATTAAAGTTAGTTTTTTTGTGGTTTTGTGCATAGCTCCTCCCTTTATGGTTGACCACACCCCTTCCATTCAGCATCTCCTGCAGCCCCCCTGTGATTTGAAGTCACCAGCCGCCACTGTCGAATGCCCTATATGGTCTTTCCCATAGAATCTATTGCACTTAGTCCAAGTACTGTACATAAATTGTTATATTGATTTCCTGTTTATAAAGTTATAGATGTTATCCGATTCCACACAAAACAGCTATAGGATGATTAAGCTTCTTGCAAAAAAAGTTACAAAAGCTCTAAAAGGTAATGGCTCTTATTTTTAAGAGCAATTGAGTTGCTAATTGCTAATTATGTTATTAAATATGCTAATGTTTTTTGCCACATGATTGTTCCTTTAGAGTTTTTAAGCACAGACTTATGTTAAACTGTTTGAAGAAGTTGGGTCAGTGTACCCGAAGAAAAGTGCTTCATTAAACTATAACTTATTCTCCTTTTTGGTCCTGAAGTTCTTCGTCTCCTTTGGATTTGTTTTGTGTTTGTTTTGATTTTTTGTTCGTACTAGTTTGTCTTCAGTTATGGCATCCAAAAACCTAGAAGGACTTGATAATTCATTGTTGCAAACTTCTCAATCCACTCAAAATGAAGCCGGGAACCTTACCCTGCTGTTGGGTCTAATGAGTAAACAGCTTGACGATTTAGCTGCACGTGTGGAATCTTTATCTCATGTTCATACCCTTCAATCGCAGAACAACCCCAACTTTGTGAATGGGAATGCTGATGGACCTACGCATAACACTACGAGTTGCAACTTCCCAGAAACTGTTAATTCTAATCTCCTTGTTTAAACACTAATGTTATACAACCCATTCCTATGGAGAATCTGTTCCAAACACTACTGCTAAACAGGACAACTAATGACCAAAATCCTAACACTGCCTCGGAGCTTATTGATGCATTGGATATTTCTGCCTGGCTTAGAAACTCACCGTCATTCAGTACCCAAGGAGCAGACAACATACCGTTGGCACTGGCTGGAGGTAGTGAATTTTCATTAGTAAATAAGTTGAAAACACTTGACTACAAGCTTCTTAAACACAGAAAACTTCAGCTAGAAATAGTGTACTTTGCCGAGTGTACTAAATGCAATATAGTCCCTAAAGGACTTAGATATTGGCAATTCCTTACAGGCTTAGAAGCTGGGTCAGTGTTTCATAAAGAGCTAATTCAACTTTTTAATAAACAAGGAATCGAACTGATGCAAGTAATGAGTAAACACTATAAAATATCAGTAGAGAACATCGGAAATGAGGTTGAACCATTAAATGGGGAAATTAAACATCACTCTTATTTGCGGTACCACTATGACTACAGGTGTATTTTTTTAAGTATATGTCAGCAAATAGACAAATTAAAAATCTATTAAAATAAAGAAACTAGAGAGAGACCGTACGAATTACACTAATGGTACGGCATACCCAAACCCGCTTCCATCGCAAACTTGGAATGCAATTGGTCGATCAGACTCTACACCATCCAATAGGATTACGCAGTATGTAGCACAAGATGAGGAAACTACATCTTCTGCTTGTATTCCGAGTACAAGCAAATGGATTAAGAAGTGATAAAAAGAAAAAAAAAATTATCAAAATGACCAAAATCTAACCAGGATTTTAATACATATTCATCGGCCGTTCAATCTAACTGCCAGAATTTTCATTCCACAAACAACAAAAACTACAAACCAACATCAGGGAATCAACAGAATCCTTACAATACTTGATGCAAGGCGAAACAGAAAAGGTAGATTCCATTGTGCTTCCTACAAGATTGAGTAACTGTAAAATAGTGGCTAACTTAACTGGTGACTTCAATATATTTATCTATTCAAATTATGAGGTGAATAGTGACCTCGCTGAACTTTTTTCAAAAGGTATGACTTTTGTTCCAAGTATACACTCAGATATAGCTAAAGTTATAACGGATATTAAATTATTTGTTAGGAAATTGAATCTAACACTTATTTTTGGTAACAATGAGCTGTCTTTCAGTGACTTGCATATCTCAAGCACTTGTAACCCACCCCTCCACCCTACTTTAAACTTATTTGACCAAGTCTCTGAATTGGATATAAGATCCTTATGTGTTAAGAGTACTACTAACATCAATATAAGTAAGAATGAGTATAGAATTCTGAATGATTTAAGACAATATCCAGTCAGAATGATGAAACCAGATGGACAGGGCTTAGTACTCATGAACAACACTGACTTTACTGATAAAATGTACAATATATTGAGTAGTGACACTTATTCATAAGCTAGTATCAACGAACTACATTCTGCATATCGTAAAATTAACACGTACTTTAACAATACGTTTATTGAGGCCCTAATTGATATTAAAACTTTAAACTATTTAACTATGTCTTATCTTAAAATTGCTAGAATTTATGGAGTGCCAAAAATTCATAAAAACATAGCTGATCCCCCTATGCGAGCATTACTGGATGCCCGCCAATCTATTACTTATGCTAGTGCTAAATTCATTGATTCTATCCTGAAAAAGTTTGTTGTACAAGAGAAACAGATTAGTCGTGACTCTTGGTTGTTCCTCGCAGACTTAAATCAATTAATATTTAAAAGAGAATTTAACTTTCTAACTGTAGACGTGTGTGATCTTTATAGTTCCACCCCACATGAGGAAGGAATTCAGTCAGTGTTGAGCATGATGCGCAAATACCAAGCAGCTCCTACAGAGATTAGAGTGGTAGAAGAACTACTGACTATTGTTTTGTCTAACAACTACATACTTTTTGGTCAAGACATCTACTTACAAAAAATAGGTGTTGCAATGGGGCTCACCATGTGGGGTTAGTTTTGCCAACATGGTGATGGCCTATTGGGAACACCACTGCATATTTAACAACCTTAACATCATGAACTATATCCATTACTACACACGGTTCCTGGACGATATTTTCATCATCTTAAAGGGTGAGGAAGATATAGCTAGTATACTACTAGACAAATTTAATAAAAGTTGTGATTTTTTGAAATTTACATCTAGTTTTGGCAAGGATTCCATAACTTATTTAGACGTATTGTTAAAGAAAGATACTATTTCTGACTGTTGCACAGTAACTGTTTATGGTAAAAAAAACTTATTCCAACTCATTTTTACACTTTACCAGCTCCCATCCATTTAGCCAAAAAAGGTCAGTTATCAAAGGCCAACTAGTTCGGGCGGCTAGGATGGTTAGTGTAGATAATGACTTTATTAACAAATGTGATTATCTCATGCACATGTTTTTAAGGAGAGGATACCCGGAGTCATTAATTTGTGAATTGATTATGGAAGTTAGCCACAAAAGAACACTAGGTTTATATCAACCCATCTTGTGTCGCAGAGATACCTATTCTCCATTATTGTTGGATGAAACTCCTTTAAGTGACATTGCCCCAGTGAATAATAATTATGTCAGAACTCCAGACAATGAACCAAGTAACAACTGTTGAATAAGTTTTATTTTTACATATAGCTTGGAGGCCTGTGACGTAAAGAGAATCATTCTTAAAAATTGGAATTTATTATTAAATGATAATTATATCACTGATAAATTAGGTGAAAAGCCAACTTTTACTTTTAGAAGAGGGAACAATTTAAAAAACTTAATGGAGTCATCTAAACAAACTTTCACTAGAACCCCAGGGATGTTCAAGTGTGAATCTTGTAATTACTGTGGACACACATCAACAGGACAGAGATTCACTATTAGAACTACAACATACTATACAAAAAAAAAGGTTTAACTATAACACAAAAATGGTGGTTTATTTAGCTCATTGTGACATCTGTCTAACCTTCTATATTGGAAAAATGAAAAGAAAGATTATATGAACACATCTATAGTATAAGGAAGAATAAAACTGAAAATGTGCTAGCTAGACATGTTAACAACTTTCCAACACATAGATTCAGATTCAGAATAATTGATCAAATTACCCAAGATTTAAGAGGTAGAACTTTATCACTATTGTTGGAACATTTAGAACTTCTTTGGCAGCTACGCGTTGACGCCCACTGTCATCCTGGACTAAATGAGATGTGTTCTATTTTACCTTACCTAAAATTAAAAAGTCTGACCAGATAGCATGGGTCAATACTATTAAACACAAAACATTACGTTTTTTAAAAATGTTTTTTTAACTAATTTTTAGAATTACCATTTTACATTGGTCTGACATTGTATTTTCAGTCTTGTATTAAAGTATTTTTAAGGTATTTTTATTATCATAGGTTAGTTTTACATGAAGCAATACTCTATCAGTGTTTTTTGCTAGTTTTATTAAATTACCTAAGGTACGCCTTTCTAATCGAATGCCTTATATAGTCTTTCCTATAGAAGGTTCGAATCTATTGCACTTAGTCCAAGTACTGTGCATAAATTGTTATATTGGTTTACTGTTTATAAAGTTATAGATGTTATCTGATTCCACACAAAATAGCTATAGGATGATTAAGCTTCTTACAAAAAAAAGTTACAAAAGCTTTAAATGATAATGGCTCTTATTTTTAAGAGCAATTAAGTTGCTAATTGCTAATTATGTTATCAAATATGCTAATATTTTTTGCCACATGATTGTTCCTTTAGAGTTTTTAAGCACAGACTGTTTGTCTGAAGAAGTCGGGTCAGTGTACCCGATGAAAAATGCTTCATTAAACTATAACATATTCTCTTTTTTTGGTCCTGAAGTTCTTCGGCTCCTTTGGATTTGTTTTGAGGTTATAACAGTAGCCAAATCCAATTCTAGAGGACAGTTGGGAGTTGTTTACCCCTCCATTTTTGACCTAGTTGCCCATTATACAAGACAGATTATTTCTACAAGCTGAGATGTCCCTTTCCATAACCCTCCTCAACCACACTATCTTCCATTTCCCAGCTTTCTTACCCTATCATAAGAATCCAACAAGAAATGACGTCCTTGACCTCTTTCAAGAAAAGGGCCATCCAAGAAGGTCCTACCACACAACAAAAAGGTCCCACTCTAATTCAAGATTTTTTTTGGTACCAGAGAAGAAAAAGGACCACAGGCCAGTCCTGGATCTCAGCATTCTAAATATATTTGTCCCCAAAAATCTCAGTGCAATTGATTCTGTTTTGCTTGTCAAGAGGAGATTGGGTGCGTCTCTTTGAAGCTTCAGTTTGCTTATTTGCACATAAAAATTGCAAAGCGGGTCTGGGATGTTCCTATACTTCTGCATAAGAGCTGGTCATTACTAGTTTCAGGGCATTCTGTTTGATCTCCAGGGTCTACACCAAATGTACGTCCATAGTAGGAGCAACCTAGAGGCTGCACAGTGTCAAGGTATTCCTTTGCCTAGTTGACTACTCCAGTGATGGACACAATGGTATCTGTACTGAAGTGGTCTTTGCTTGTTCCATTTCTTAGATATCGCACTGAGTACTGCAAAGTCTCAGGAGCACATGTCATGCCCTGACTTTTATTGGTAGTCCTCCAGACAGTATTTTGTAAGGCCAGGCTCCCACCTCCCTAATTTTTTCCTAATGCAATAGCCACTGTAGCACCCTCTTCAGCTAGGTTCTCCTCCAGTGCATATTTGCCTCAAAACATTGGGGCTCATGACAGCCATGGATTTCCAGTTCTTTGTGCCAGATTTCATATGCAAAGTCTACAGTGCACTTTGAAAGCCCAGTGGGTTAGGCCTTGCATCTCTTATCAGTTCCCATCAAGATCTCCAAAGCTTGCAAGACTGTTGTCACTCTGGGCAGCCTTTTCCAGCAGCTGTTGATCCCTGTAATGATGGCCACTAGAGATATTTCCACCGTGGGTGGGGTCATTGTCAAGGGTTGATAGTCCAATGTGCCTTGTCAAAACTGATAATCAGTCTGAATTTCAGTGTGTTCTGAGAGATGCTAATTCTGTGGGCCTCTCCTTCATGGTGTGATTGCTCTTCATACTGGTAAACATGGCTGTGGTAAACAGGCAGGAGGTTCATATTTAGAATAGTCTTATGTCCACTACTACTCTCTGTTTCTGAAAAAGCCAACTTATTGCCAGACAGACTGTTCACTAATCCTACAGGAGTCTTCCATCACTATATCTCTAGCACAGAAGGAGTTCCATTAGAGAAGTATTGCTGTGACTAAACGCACCGACTTCTACTTCCTCATTCCCCTTCTATGGTAATGACCCAGGAGCATTCTTTTCCATAAATAGCCCCATGACTCCTCTGTGCTTTTCCTCCATTTACCCTTATTCAAAAATAACTTTTGAAAGTGGAGCAGAACAAATCCAAAGTCATTCTCATAGCTCTGTTTTGGCCTTGCAAAGTATAGTTTTCTCGGCTATGTCCTTATATTGTGGAGAAGCCTGTGTGTTTGAGGTTCATAAGAGATGTGATGTGCCATCTAACAAACCTTTCATGTGCCTACAGTCACTGTGACTCATTGCTTGATTTCGTCATCTTTGCTAGTAGCCAGGGACACCGCATTCCCGCCAAAGATTATCCAGGTTTGTACCTTTGCATAGATAACCAGTATCAAAAAATGTATAGGGGCAAGTGAACATATTTTGCAGATGGGCTTGCTTCCAAGGGGGATAGACTTCTTTTCAGGTACCGTTATTGACCACCGCTCATAAATGTTTAATGCAGGTGTCTGTTATTCCTCTGTCTCCAATTTTCATTCAGGTATTTCACAATGTTTTACCTGTTTCCATTAAGGTATGTAAGACATTCTTAACAGACACCTTTCACATTAAACCCCCTTTTAAAAAAACAAATACCTCTTTGGTACTTTAATTTCATACTTGGGGAAATTAACATTACCTCAGTTTGACCATACCTCTACTCTTGGCTTTAAGTACTTGTTTTAGAATGATTATACTTCCAGTGGTTATGACAAAAGAAGATAGAAAAATTTTAGAGATTCAGGTTTTGTCAGCCTTACCTACTTAGTCTTTCACAAAGATAGTACAGCTTTGCAGACAAATCCTGCTTTTATGCCCAAGGGTCCCATGTAGACAAATTTGAACCAGGTTATTAACCTCCTCATCTTTTTCCCAAATCACTTTAACCAAGGTAGAATATGTTTTGCATTGTTTGTGTGCATAGGCAGTTAAGGTTTTTAAGTTAGCCAGAAAATATCCTTAGTTCATCTGTTATGATGCTAACAAATTGGATTTATAGGTCTCTAAAGTTACCTTGTCCAGGAGGCTTTCAGAATGTATTCAGTTTTGTTATGCAATAAACAACACATTGTTGACATGCATTCCTGTTACATGTACAACAAAGGCAGTAACCACATCTGAAGTGTTTTTCAGAATCACATCCATGTGTGGTGTGTGCTTCTGTGAAATGGACTACCCTGCATGCAGTCTCTGTAAACTGGAAGTCATCTAAATGTCTATGTCCTCCATCAGGGCCATTGTCATTCATGGATTGCTTTCTTAATAGCACCTAGGAAGATGAATTTGAGACTCTGTCCTAAGAAATTGAAGAGAATCATCTTGGGTATGAAAGTTATGTACTTAGCATAAAGTTAGATCTAGATTATCTAATCCCAGCCTCAACATAACTATTTTCTTTCCCCAGCCAATATAAAATGATGTGTAGCTGTGACCTTTTATGTTTTATAGTTGTGTATCCGCTTGGTGTTGCTTAACCCATGCTCCTCTGTTGAATAGTACACTTCTGAACTGTTGTGCATTGTGAGTGATGTGTATTGTAGATAAGGGGGAGGAGTTAAAGCCTAGGAAATTTTTAAGAAGCAGTAAGAGTTTGAGTAGCATGATTTGGGTCATCTAGTTGTATCATTGTGTAAATACATCTTTTATTTTCCAGTTCAAGACTCCAGTGCTTGTCATTTGTTCCTGCAGTGTGGTCTGGATTCCACCCATCTACAGTATGGGGGTTCATTGAAGTTAGATTCTTCAGGCTTTAGTCATCATTATGCAGTTCTCCTAGTGTGGTGTGGAGGATACCACAATGGCAGCTAGATCAAGGTGTTTAGTCATTTCAGGAGTCTGACCTCCACATAAACATACTGGAAATGAGACCAGTTCTACTAACATTATTTGCTGTTCTGTAACAGAAAGTTAAGAAGTAGAAATAAGCTTCTGCTTGCTCTTGTTTAAATTTATTTGGTATGAAGTGGTTTAAATTTGAAATATGGTAAGATGTTCTAAGTGCTGAGCTTTTGCAAAATTGCATAGTACTATTTATAGCTTATTTAACAGATTTCTGATATTTTAGAAATAATATTTTTAAATGGGTTGCTTATTTTTATTATAGCAGGTTATCAGCAGGTCACCAATCATAATTGGCTTATGTGTTAAAGACATGGATGCCAAGAAATTTGAGAGCGAAGCTGGAGAGATGAATCTTGGCTCCCATGTTGAGAACACGTAATAAAGAATTATGACCGGAGACCTGACTACAATTCTTTTCTGTATGTGCTCAGTGTACTACTAATTACAGAAAAAAATCATTAAATGTTTTGTCAGCTTTCAAAGCCTCAATACATTTAACAAGCAGTGTTAGACAGTTTAACACTGTCTTATGTTACAGAAAGTCAGGGCCACACTACTGGCACAGACAGCAAGCAGAAACAAATCTGTTTATCATTCTGTTGTTTGCTGGTCATTACTGGCTTTGCACAATATCCACTCTTAAGTGAAGTAGAGGGTCCTTAACAATTGTTAAGATCAGGTCTTGCTTTATAGAATTAACTGATTTGCCTTTTACAGGATAAAAGGGCATAATCACTGTGTTCCATGCACTACATTATTATGCAATTGGTTGGACTATCCTGTGCATATGGAGGGATTGCTGTGTTTGATTCCCATACCTTTGATTAACAGATGAACTCTGAGTTTATTAGATGGCTGGTAAATGGTGGTAGCTTGACAATTTCACAACCTGCTTTCAGTTGTGGTTTTGTGCTCTTCTAATGACTGCTCCTTATTGGAACGTTGCTGCTTGGTAGTTACCTTGGCTGAGTAACATGGGTGAAATTCATGTTAAAAAAAAAAAAAAAAACAGGCATGAAGAAATACCTTCAGGCCTGCCTTGAACATCATTTTTGACAACAGGAGCAGGAAGAATGATGGGTAAATGGCTTTTATAACCTTGCAGATGAAGTCTTTCACTGCATCCAAGTATCTTCTTCTGGATAATGATCCATTTGAACAAAGCAGAACAATAACACAAGGGTAGGCATAGAACAGAAACAAGGCCATAAAGGATGACTGTCAGATGCTGCATGTTCTTGATACAACATTCATAAATTATACTGTGATGGCAAGCTGGTAATGCTGTGAACTGCAGAAAAAGTGACTGGTTATTGTCCAAAGGAGTTTAAACCTCTTGCTAATTTTCAACAATAAATTGTGAATGTAATAACATCTCCCAAATGTAGCTTTGGAAAGGTTAATAACAAAGGGTGATTAACAAATAGCAGTTGCTTGTTTGCCTAATTAACATTTACCTCTTGACTATAAGCCAGTGTTTGTTTCTCTTTTCGGCTTTTCCCGGTTAAGGGTCGCCGCAATGGAACTCCGGTCCGCTAATGATTGGCAGTAGATTTTTATGGTGCCAAGTTGCCAGCCCGACGTCCAACCTTCAGCGAAGGCATGCCCATTCACGCATGTCTTTCGGAGGCCACTCTACCGCGGGGAGGACATGCAGACTCCACACAGAAGGCACTCCAGCCGAGAATCGAACAGGAGAACCTCTTGCTGTGAGGCAACAATGCTACTGCTGCACCACCGCGGATTCAAGTATAAGCCAGTGTAACCAAATTATTTTTGTAACCAAATTATTTTGTATTTCTGTCAATCAGGAAAAACTGGTACTTGCCTACTGAAGCTGTTTCACCAGTGTAACCAAATTATTTTGTATTTCTGTCAATCAGGAAAAACTGGTACTTGCCTACTGAAGCTGTTTCACCACGGGCACATGCTAATTTCAGATTGCTGTCTAATGAAAAGCTGCCTTGGGATTCAACAAGGTTGACATTTGAAATTACAGGTAAGAAATCCTTTACTGAAAGTGCTTCCATATGTATTGTGTAAAATACTTTGATTACCTTATTTAAAAAGACACACACACACACACACACACGCGTCTGTGTGTGTTGGAATGGCAGTGAGATACAGGGATGCCAATCAAGAGAGTCCATGCTGTTCAGTGCATCCTTAGAAAGATTTTAGTCATCACATCCTTTCATCGTGAAATGTTCGAAGTGGCAGCCTGAACCATTTCAGAGTTGCTTCCTGTAGACTGTTAAAATGCTTTTAATTGAAGGACTGGCATTGACGCATACTAAGCATGTGATGTACTTGATGTGCTGTACTTTTAAATATAGTACAAGTAGTCTAGGATATAAAATCATGTGACTAGGCTTTGTCTTCAGTCTGTCTGCAAAAAAGGCTCATGACAGACATGCCCCCTTGTTAACTTGTGTATTAAATGCCCTTGTGTTATCCTGAACTGTTAATTCTCATCTTGTACTGCAGATCATATATGGCATCAGGACATTCAATATGGCAGTCACATCAGTTGTTCAAGCAGTGCTAAGGCAGAAACAGTGCACATTAAGCCAAATACTGTGCATAAAGTGCTGAACTGGAATAAATGTCTGCGTAATTAGAATTCCACAGCTAGATTACCCACTTAAACCAAAGAAAGCAAGAAAGTGTGTTTGTAATCAGTTCTACAACTACAGAGGTATAAAGTACAGAATACTGGGGTAAAGGCAAACAAGCATTTATGTTCTAGAAGGCTTTGCTGACTTATTTAAATGCCTAATATGTTTAAGGAAAGAATATTGCATTGTCTGGCAGTTTGCTCGTGGGATTAAGAATATGAAATGTTAATGAGCTGCTTCGTGTCGTCCAGGGGCTTTATTTCATCATGCACCTACCATGCGACTCTGATCCAGTCACTTAGTGAGACAATTGGGAAATCAACCTAGGCTACTGTGTGATCTCCTGGGCTTTATGCCTAGTACTAAATGGAAACCTCAGCACATGGTGTAAGTAGGAGTAGATGACTGAGCCTACAGGCTATGTAAACAGTACAGTGACTATAGCTAAACAAGATAGTTGGAATTTGAATTGACCCACTAAACCTCAGCAGATGGGTCAGAAGGGAACATGCCTCTTTTCCCATTGCCAGATTTTTTTGTTGTTTGGAAGTAGGAATAGGATTTTGACTGGAACAGGCAATCTTAATGCCTTGTAGCTTAAGCAAACTTGAATATATGTCAAATTCTTTGAGACTACCTTTTTGGGATTTTATCAACATCAAATGTATTTCAGCATATAAAAGTCTGAAAATTGTTAACGTTATTAATGACATTCGTCTCATAAGTGGTAAAGGCAAAAACATGAGATGTGCCCAATTAGGCTGTTAGGCAGATTAAGGTCATATGATTGAACTTAAATGGGACTAAGTGTCAGGTGCCATGTCCTTGAAGTATGTGGGTCACCTATTAACTGCAAATGGACTGAAGCCAGATACTGATAAGGTAAATGCTTTAGTAAACATGTCAGCTCCTACTGATTTATTGACTCTAATGGGATTACTGGCAATTATTTGTCAAATTTCATCCCAAACTTGCCAAAGATAACAGTACCTGTAAGAAGGCTGCTGGAACATGCTGCAGTATGTTAATCGTGATCAGAGAATGGGAGTGACTACACCTTCACTGCAAAGTTATGATGTATCCTTATCAGTTACAGTGGAGGTTGGTACAAGCCAGAAAGGGCTAGGACCAATCCTACTACAGGAAAGCTGGTCAGCTGCACGAGTGTCTGGAGCACTGCCTGATGAACAGCTCAGGCATGCTCATACAGAAGGTACTTGTAATAGTAGTGTTACGATTTGAAAACTTCAATGATTACATATACAAGCACATTAGAGTCTGATCATAAACCTGTCTGCATAGCTTTATTGAGAAGTCCTTACACAAAGCAACAACTAAGATCACAAAGATGTCAAATAAATATGACTAAGTAGTACAATACAAGCCAGGAAAAACTGATGGCATATCAGTAGAGCAGGTCACAGGATACAAGGAAGATTTACTGGGGAAAGACCTGGAAGTGTGTAGACTATGACTCCAGTAAGAAAGTTACAGGGGTTAAAAGTTACTGCTAGATATGACCTGGAAATGAAAACTATTAATGTGAAGCCATTTTGGCAGGATGACTGGACAGCGTAAAACTGATTAATCTATAAATCAAGCTTTATTTTACATTTCAAGAGGAGCTATCATTTGTCCAAGGACTTGTGTTCAAAAGTGACAGTTATTCCCACTCTGTTGATAAGCCAAATACTTAAAAAAAATGCTTGAATTTTACTGGGGTATGCCATTGTGTAATATGATAGCTTTGGCATAATGAGAGGAATGTCAGTGTTCAACCAGTGATGCAGCATTCCAGTCTTTGTAGCTTGTTCCAAAATGCAAACCAGAAAGAGAAACTACATCCACATGAAATTCCAGTATTGCCATGGTGCGTGTGTGTGTGTGTGTGTGTGTGTGTGTGTGTGTGTGTGTGTGTGTGTGTGTGTGTGTGTGTGTATATCTTTATATATATATATATATATATATATATATATATCTATAATCTACAAATCTTGAAACCAAAGGCTTTTTTTCCTGATCTGATATAGTAAACCTCCAGACACTGAACCCGCCCACTTTGGTTTTGTCAAGGGAAGGTAATGCCCACTCATCCTGGTGGTCACCAAAGAGATGGATGAGGGCAAAATGGTTCACATTACCTATGTGACATGGCCAAGACATTTGACACAATACCCCACTTGAGCATTGTTGACAAACTCGAGCGGTTAGGTACAAACCCGTGTCACGTGGATAGCCAGTTGGCTCACAGACAGGACCCAGGAAATTAGAATTAGGGAGTCCATCTCTGCAAAGAGGCCAGTTACAAGTGGAGTCCCCTCAGGGATCGTCCTTGCTCCACTCCTTTTTGCCATTTACTACTCTGACTAAATTTGCAGATGATTGCAAATTAGGAGCTGTCATTGAATCCCACACTGATGCAAATGTTCTGTAGGAAGGGCTGACACAGACAAGCAACTGGTGTCAAAGCCATGGACTAAAACTAAATGCCAAGAAATGCTTAATAGTATCCTTTGGGAAGTAAGCCACCCCTGTTAACCATCATACTGGCAACACATCCTATAGTACTGACCCAGTAGTCAGGGACTTGGGAACACACATAGACAGTAATCTTGTCTTTGACAATTATGTGCCTACAGTAGTGAGGAAATCATTCTGTGCTGTGCAACTTATAAACAAAAGTATGGCATCTAAGTCCAAGGAAGCTGTCATTATTCCACTGTATGTGGCATTCATCAGACCTATCATTGAGTACAGTGCCCCCTTTGGTATGTATCTAAGCAGACATATCCAACAACTGGAACATCCACAGGGGTTCCTCAAAAAATGCAGGGCATACATAAACTGTCCTATTTACACCGTCTCAAGGCCCTATACCTGTGTTCTGTTTCCTACAGGCTTTTGAGGGGACATCTATGCTTGGCGTGCAGGGCATTGTCAGACTCCAATCTGGACCTCCTGCATATAAACAAAACAAACAGCACCAGAGTTACTCATGCTAAAGATTTAAGCCTTGCTTGTGATATCAACAGTACCTGCTGGAGAGACAGATATTTATCCCTGCGACTACCCCAGGCTCCCCATCGATGTGAAGCAGAGTTCCTCCCTAACCCAATTCAAGGGCAACTTGGACAGTTGGATGGGGAACAGGAAGGCACCTGTATCTGTAATGGACACAGGCAACCTGTAAATGGTTCATCTCCCAGGCCCCTGCTTGTAAATATCATCTCCCGTGCTCCTGTTTTAACTTATCAAGGGCATCGGAACTTGTCAGAGATTTGGGATGCGTGGCTAGGCTTAAAAAGGCCCTTGTGGTTGTTAGCCTAGTAAACACCTGTGTACCTGTTGGTGTTTCGCACCATCAGACAGTCCTGTATATTCCCCAGAAAGAATACCTAGGTATGGCCAGTAAGCTGTGTGACAGGACACTGTGAGAAAGGTGGTACACTTCAGTTACACATCACTGGAAGATGTGTAGGGAGGTACATGAAGGGTGCATTGTACACAGTTATTGGTATGATTAAGGCTGGGAACCATGAAGTTGTTATGGCCTCTGATGTGCATGTCCTTCACATACCCAGTGCTTGTGTTACATTCAAGGGAGTAGTCAGCACTGTGACCACATGCTGGCGGATGTACCCTGTACCCCAGAAAACAGGTCACATACCTATTAGTCTGATTATAGGGTGTGATGTCCACATTATGCTTGGGTGGTGGCTCTGTTTCCTGATTCAACAAATCTCTCCATCTGTCTAGTCAGTGCAGGTATTGTCATGGCTGTGGCAGCAGTCTCTGATATGGGTTGATAATGTCTGACTCTAGCTGTGGTATTAGTATAAGACAGCGATTGCCCACAGACACAGCATACTAAGTCATCTGTGATGTCCATCACTTAACTAATAGACAGGAAAGGGCCTAACATACACCCCTGATGTGCAGACCTGATCACTGGACTATAGTGTGTGTGTGTGTGTGTGTATATATATATATATATATATATATATATATATATATATATATATATATATATATACATATATATATATATATATATGTATATATATATACATATGTATATGTATATATATATATATATATATATATATATATATATATATATATATATATATATATATATATAGGGTCTACTTTATTTGCCCGAACTGCCATTTGCATTTGACCAAAATTTCATTTGACCGACAAGTATTATTGGCAAGAAAATGGGATATGCCCCCTTTCCCCACTGCAGTGCGACCCTGGAGTTAGAATATGTAGTTAGGGGGGTGTGGGGGGCAAAGCCCCCCACTTACTTTTGTGTTACTAAGCAACATTAAAGCAAAACTAAACATAATATGAAATTAAGTGGGGGGCTTTGCCCCCCCCATTGTGGGGGGCTGTGACCCCCCCACACCCCCCCCAACTATATATTCTAACTCCAGGGTTGCATTGTAGTGGGAAAAGGGGCATTTTCTTGCCAATAATATCGGGCACATGAAGTAGACCCATATACATATATATATATATATATATATATATATATATATATATATATATGTATGTATGTGTATATATATATATATATATATATATATATATATATATATATATTTATATATGGGTCTACTTCATATGACCTAAATTTCATATGATCGAAATTAATTTGACTGAGACCAAATGACCTAAACTTCATTTCACCTAAAACTCATTTCACTGACAATGAGCACTGGCAGTCTGTAGAGCACTGTAAGGCAAGTAAAAGGTATATGCCCTGTTCACCACTGTAGTGCGACCCGGGAGCTAGAATATATAGTTAGGGGGGTGTGGACGGTGCAGCATCCCACATTGGGGGGGTTGTAGCCCCCCACAAAGTTTAGTTTTACTGAACAGTATAAAATCAAATCACAGAATATATAATCAGACTACCCCCCCCCCAACTATATATTCTAACTCTAGGGTTGCACTACAGTGGGGAACAGGGCATATACCTTTTACTAACCTTACAGTGCTCTACAGACTGCCAGTGCTCATTGTCAGTAAAATGAGTTTTAGGTCAAATGAAGTTTAGGTCATTTGGTCTCAGTCAAATGAATTTCAATAATATGAAATTTAGGTCGTATGAAGTAAACCCATATGTGTATATATGTATAAATATATATATGTATAAATATATATATCACATCACACATTTTAATATAGTTAGATGCCATGCATGTCATACACTCGTCTGCCTATTTGGTGATATAGCTGTTCATGGCCACATATGACAGTGTTGACTGAATACCTCAGTGTGACTTTTTGTCAAATGCCTTGACCTGTTCAAGTTCCACAAGATGTTACTCCTGTCATCATGCATGCCATCAATGAACTCTTTGAGGACATCTATCAGATGTAACAGATCTGATGGAGCAGTAACTCGCACGTCTGTTGCACACACCTGGAATATTACTAGTGTACATGTAGAAGAGGTCCATGATGACATGTTGGTCTACCTCACAGTCGAGGAGAGTCAGGATGTCCCTATACATGCATGTATGCATCAGGTGGTGCCCCCCCCCCAACTCGAGCGGATGCTTGTTGATGTACACACTTGTATGGAAATGAAGGCCATGTGGAGGGTGTGCTAAACTGTGTATTCAACTGTATCAGGAAGGTATATGTGCTGGGTCACGCCATAGGTGACCCGTTTATTCTGTGTGATAGGCCTGGATGGAGGTAAAACGGTGTGTACCGCCTATTGTGATCTGGCTTGGGGTTTTAACACATTCACATACACAAATATCATTGAGGAAAGCACCCAAGCTGGGGATTAAGCTTTACTTCAGTTCATGGGTAAACAGCTGGCTCACTGACAGAACACATCATGTGAAAGTTTGTGATTCAACCTGTAACAGTAGAGTTGTCACCATTGGCAAATTCCAGGGATCTGTGCTTGGCCCTTTGCTATGTGAACTGTATTTCTCTACTGTTCAAGCTAAAGTATATGGCCTTTGGCTTGCTACGTTTGCGGATTCTTGCATGTTGTGTGCAATCATTGAGTCCACCAATGGTGCTAACAATAGTAATTGAAGAGCTAATACACAAAACTGAATGGTGACAAAGGCACACAATTTACAAATAAATGCAGAAATGTGCATTTGTAATGTTGTCCATCTGAAAAGTAGAGTTCCATGTTAATCACAGCACTGACAACAGTCTGTGCAGAAACCCAGTGATGCAAGCAATGGGAACACATTCACATAGCCAATCAGAACTTTCACCGCCAAGTGTCCCCACTGCTATTGAAAGTCTTTGTTGTGCACATCATAAGTCTCGCCAACATATTGAGATCTTAGGATTGTATGAGTCAAAGCTCATTACAGCACTAATAGAGTACAATGTGCATTTTTACATGTACCTCATCAGGTCCATGTAGCAGCTGGAGAGACCACAGGTCTTTTTCTCGGCAAGATAAAACAGGACCTACACACCTGTCTTGTATAGGATGAGGTGACATCTGCCTGGCCTCCAGGCCACTGTCTGACCATGCCCTGGTG
This sequence comes from Protopterus annectens, assembly GCF_019279795.1. Taxonomy (NCBI): domain Eukaryota; kingdom Metazoa; phylum Chordata; order Ceratodontiformes; family Protopteridae; genus Protopterus; species Protopterus annectens. Next base: position 1,043,878,860 of record NC_056732.1, read on the forward strand.
GGATGATTGCATATTCAAACATTTGATATAATGATGACATCAGTAGTGTCTGCTGAGAATATGGACAAGCAACAGTGCGTGCGCATGCACGCACACACACACACACACACACACACAGTTTCTCTCTCTCTCTCTCACACACACACACACACACACACACACACACACACACACACGCACACACACATACACAGTTTCTCTCTCTCTCTCACACACACACATACACACACACAGTTGACTGCAGTGAGAATAGAACCCCTAAGTACAGAAACTACTGAATGCAGTACTTAATGCAAGTACCACAGTACAAGTCTGAATTTTTGCAAGACTGCAGCTGAACTGATGATGCATGACATCAGCAGGCTGTGTGTGAGACAAGATGTTGGCAGGCCTGCATAGGTTTGTACGAGGCTACTACCATAATGGCCCATAGGTACATACTAGACTAATGGCCCTAGGGCCTTTTCAGGCCTAGAGAAGTTGTACATTCTTCCTTTCTAGATCAAGGTATGCAGTCCATATTTGCAAATCTGTGATCAGCACTGGTTGTCCCTGTCTAAGAGTGACACTGGAGAAGCCCTTGGGGTACATTTATGATTTTCCTTCCAGCTGTCCAAGTTACACTTAAATCAGGTCATTGAGGAGCTCAGTTTCATGTGAAGTGGGAATTTGTTACATAGCAATGGCAGTATCTGGCGTACATATCTGCCTCTCCAGCATGTCCTGTTGATGTCGCTAGCTATGTTAAGGTCCCTACAGCGAGTGAGTCTTGTCAGATTTGATTTATGGAGGTGCAGCATTTCCATTAATGTAGGGTATGATGACCCACCACTGCCAACCAGTAATCAAGAAGCCTCAATCCTCACCACTGGCAACAATGGCGGACGTTCACTGAGAGGATGACAAATACACACTCAGTATTTCCAGATCAAGCACTCTGCCTCACCTGCAGTTTCCCTAAAGAGCACACAGAGACCACAGTCAGTCCAGGGCTGATTTCTCACTCGTCCTCCCAATCCCCAATAAGTCTCCCCACTGGCACAGCTATAGAGTTGCGATCTCAGCTGAATGACCAAGCCAAGACCACCAGCAGCCTCTCTCCAACCAGTGCTTCATGTCCCTGCCCAAGTAGCTGACACATACACTCTGAGGTTTGATTCACACACACACACACACACACACACACACACACACACACACACACACACACACACACACACACACACACACACCTGGTGAGGCTGGCACAGGTTTACTAGCTGTGCCTTCTGCCCAGACTATAAAGTAATTTCTACTGCCACCAGTCACTCCTCAACAGCTACTTTAAGTCCCTTAACAAAGGGTGTCCAATCTTACTGTGTAATATTAATACTAATACAAATGGTAGTCTGACCAAGAGCAAAACAATTAGGAGTGGCCCACAGTGTCAACAAATAAGTATGCAAGTAATCTCAAAATTTAAATATTTCTACACAGATCAGCCACAATGAAATGTTTAGATATATTTAATAATAAATAAAAGAACAAGAAAATACTAAATATATATTCAGACTGACATCAGAGGTCAAAACCACAGGAAATATTTAAAATAACATTGCAGTAGGTTCACACAAACAAACAAAATCTAAACTAAGCTTTGCTATATTCCTGACTGTATCTAAGAGAGTTATACTGTGACTGTATCTAAGAGAGTTATACTGTTGCCTAGAAACTTACTTCATTAGAGCAAGGCAGACATGGTGAATGGTGGTGCTTGTTGTTGTTGTCAGGTCCAGGACAGAATGCAGAATGCCCTGTCTCACTTAGAGACTTCTCAAATTAATAATCTAAAATATTACTGCTGGGATAGCCCGCAGAATTACATCATTTGTGGTCCTCTGACTGCTTGTTCCCAGGCCAAATTGCCCATTGCTAGATTCTGGCAGCATTTAGCATCTCTCTGTAAAAATGTAATGATATGGCTTTTGCTCAGATCTTTTACAGATGCTGGAAGTCATAAAACAGTTGCATTCCTTCACACTTCAAAAGTAGCAATTAGTTCACTCCAAGGACAATACAGAAAGCTTCCTAGTACAGACTTTGTGTCTCTAGCTGAATTGAAAACTTGAGAGATAGCCTCTTTATTGCATAGCCTATAAAGTGATTTAATTTCAGATATTTTTCTGTAGTTTGCTGGGCTGGAGGTTAACCCTTCAGTTTCCTCTGTTAAGCATATACATTTAAACAGTTACAGTAGTGCAGGTCCATTCCTGTTGTCTTCCAGTAGGGCACACAGTGGTTACATTTGAAACGCAGCTACATTTTCAACACACACATCTGTACAAGCAGTTTGATATACACATGATATACAGTTCTAATACATTTATAACACAAACATTAAATCATTTCAGTAGTCATCAGTGACATATAATTATTTACAAAATTCCAGCTAGCTGTGCTGGCAGTGTCTCCTTTCATCACACAGGGGTGAGAGTACTCTGTAGGCCAGGCAGAAGTCACCTCTCAGCAGTCTGTATGATGCAGAGTACATTGAGAGGGTCTTCCATTTGTCCATGCAGGTCATGTATTGAAGTACTTGGATTTTCTTAGTGAGAAACCTCTTGGGTCTCTCCAACTGCTGCTGGTGTTTGGTGAGGTACATGCAAAAGGGAGTATTGTACTCTATTATTGGTCTGATGAGTACAGTGGATTCACAGACGTGGATGCTATGCCCTTACTTAAGAGATGTGCAACGTAAAAGCCCTTCCTTATCCCTGTGGACACATGCTGATCAAAGTTGACATTGCTGTCAACCTCCATTCCCAAGTCTCTCACTATTGGTTTGAAACTTAGGGGGGTATTATTAATAGTGTAATTTGCAGGGACCTCTTCTTTGCCGAAAGGGAAAATAGTGCATTTTTTGGGGGTTAAGTTTGTCTGTGGCTTTGGCAACAATTATTTGGGTGTAAGGCCATTTTATAGTATGTTGATATTGTTTGAGGAGTCTGTGATTGTGCACAGTTTGCAGTCACCAGTGAACTTGGTGAGCCACAGGCCATGAGTTATCTCCTGAATTTCTGAGAAATAGATAACAGTCTACCCTTAAATAAGCCAAACTGTACTGGGTCAAGAGTTTGAAGGTCACCAATGTCTTTGCTGGTAAGGGCCAAGATGATTCTGTCCATGGAGTCAAGGCTGGTAGGCTTATGCGTGTATAGTTCCCCAGGTCGGTTGAGGGACCCTCTCTGTGCAAGAGGATTACAGTTGCTGTTTTCTACTCTGCCAGGACAAAGTCAGTACTTGGAATGTGATTGAAGGAGAGTACCCAGTGGCCCCACTAACTCTTGCTTTACGCCATGTAGTAAGCAGCCTAGGATGTTATCTGTTCCCACAGAGGCTGTGTTTTTGGCTTTGGCAAGTGTGGTTATGACCTGTTCTTTGGAAATAATAGGTATAGAACTGGTGACAGATATGCTTTGGGGTATGATTTCTGGAGACAGGAGTGTGGAATTTATGCCAAATCTGTCTGCTAAGAGGTTGGTGATGTCCTCAGTTCAGTTTGACTGGTACCATCCATTATGAATTTAGTGCAAAGCTGGGCCTTCTATTTTACATTACAGACATAGCTAAAGAATACCTTGTGATTATCTTTAGCTATGGATGCTAATTTAGTTTCATAGTTAGCTTTGGATGACCTTACAATATGTCTCATTTTCTTGTTCAAGCTGTGGAGGGTGTTCTGCTGCTGAGACTTCCCTCTAATTCCTGAACATCAGTATTTCTCTTGTTGCATAATCTGTTTATGCTAGATGTTCACCAGGGTGGCTTGTTTTTTAATGAGCAAGTTTTGATCTGTTCCAGTATGGCTAAGTCTATACACTTATAAAGGTGGGTATACAGGGCATTTGTGTATACCTCCGTTTAGGAGTCTTTACTGTTATTGGTGGCAGGAGGTTTGAAACTATTTATGCTAGCACTTAGGAGACTATAGTGTGCTTTGGAGAAACTTTTCAAACTTTTGGATCCTGAGGGGGTCAGGTACAATTATTACATTGAATGTAACTGATTTATGGTCAGACCTTACCAGGGAGGGTGTCACACATGGGATGGTGCAGCAATCTCCCATGTTTTTGAGTACTGGGTCAAGGATATTCCAGCCCCTTGTGGGAATGTGGACTAACCGTTCCAGAGCATTTGTGTTTACAAAGTGCAGGAACCTCAGGGTGAGCTTGCTTGAGGTCATATATGTATCCCAGTTGATGGAAGGATAGGCATCCATGCCTAGGGTATTTGTCTGTATTGTGACTGACTCAAGTTGGTCCACAAAGGCACTGTGTGGTTTTCATGGTTCATGTTGGTGGACCTGTAGCTAACAATGACAAGGGGGGAAGGGGGTCTTTCCTACAGTTAGTTGAACTTGGAGTTACTCAAGGGAGTTGTACTGCTTAATCAGTCTTTAGGTGTATTTGTCTTTTATGAAGATGGGTACACCTCCGTCTTTGGTTCTTTCATGTTCATTTTGTGGCCTGAATGTGTGGAAGGCATTATACCCTTTCATGGCCGGAGTACTGTCTGCGGCCCTAAACCATGTCTTTCTGACTGCACAGACTTCGACATCTTCCCAAGTAAGTAGTGCCTCCACTGAGTGTAGTTTCTGATTTACACTCCTAGCATTACGAAGAATAACCTTGAATTTATCTTTTGAGGATATGTTTACATCAGGAATTTTGGTATTATGACATTGCCTAAAAAAGGCACTATAGGGAGGCAAGTACCTTGGCCAGTAACAGAAAGACAAGCGGTGACAGATGATGACAGCATAGCCTGTAGATCCTATCATCCCAGGCTGATAAATACTGCATCCCCTGGATTTGCACACATAGCTAAGCCAATTGTTGAAGGCAGAGTAATTATTTTGTTTATATTGAGGCATCATTTAGGGTGAAGGTAGAATGCCACTTAGGGCTACAGACATACCTGTCTGGGACACACAGTCTGAGATCTCAATCATATCTCTCTTCATATAGTCCAGTGAGGTAAGTCTCAAGTCATTTACTCCAACATGGAGTACAACAGAGGTATAACTGTGCTTGCTGTTGAGAGACTTGAGTGCATGCATGACTTTGCAGATCCTGGCACCTGCCAGCCAGCTAACCATGACTTTCTACTTATACAACATGACTTTCTACTTATACAACCTGGTGAGGGGGGACATCTGTGTGTTTCACTATGAATTTGCCTATGACTAAGATATTGGTTTTCAGGTGTTTTGCCTTAAGGGTTTAATGGGTTACACACTGATATGTTTGTTTTTATGTGTAGTGGGTTCTGTTGGGACTGTAATGTGTGCAAAAGCTTTTCATTTGTGAGGTCTCTGCTCTTTTGGTAAGCTTCTGAGTACCTCTGTCTATGAGGGTTTATGTGTTGTGCAGTTGGTTTGTTGAAGAGATGAAGTGCTTGTGCTTACAACCTGATATCTGGTTTGCTGTTACCTGAGAGTGAGAGCATTTATTCTAGATTAATTGTATCTGCATTTCTCACAGTATTCTATTTGTAAGTTTTAGGAGTATGTGGTTATCAGTGTACATGAGGCAATAGAAGCCTAGCTGTGTAAAAATGCAAGTAAGCTTATTAAGCATATTTAGATGGTTGTCATTATTAGAGTGATTTTGTGGGCAGTAGCAGCTGAGCCTGTCTGAGGGACATATTTGCCACCCCAGAGGTGACTTTACAATCACCCAAACAGTAGTGATGGTTGCACTTGAACAGAGTCATTGAGGAGCACTGCTTCACTTGCAGTGGGAGCTTATAACAGAGGAGTGTGAGTTACTGAGGGACATATCTGTCTCCCCAGCATGTTCTGTTTTTGTCACAGACTAGATTGAGAACCCTGGCCAGGTTATTCCCGTCCTATTTGATTTGCAGATGTCCAGCATTTCCAGTAGGACAGAATCTCTGACTTCTCTGTAGGTCAGACATAGGTCACCTCTCAGCAGCTTGCCAGGATAATGATTACAGTGACAGAGCTTGTAGGCTTTCCATGTATGTGGTGTTTGGAGGATCTGCATTCTCCCAGTCATAAACCTCTATTTTTTATCCAATTGCTGCAGTTGTCTGGTGAGGCACAGACAGAAGGGAGCCTTGTACTCAATTAGTGATTTGATAAGGGTGGAGTGTAACAGAGCTATGACCTCCCTGGTCTTGGATGTGATGTCCATATCTGAGGTGTGCAGTGCAGAATGTTTCTCACCACTATGGGCACACAGTGATGAAAGTGTAGATTGCTATGAGCATGTGTTCACAAGTCTCACAACACTGAGTTTGAGCTGAGAGGGGTGCTATGTGTATCATAATTAGCAGATACTTCATTGACAAGGGGGAACAATGAGGCACTGCTTGTTGTAAGGTTCAGTCTGTGAGTTTGGCTCCAATCATTTGTCTGTTAGCCCCTTCTGTAATATGTTACTATCATTGGGGGAATCTATACGAGTGTGTCTGATTAACAGTCACCTACAAACGTGCTAAACCATGGGCCATCTACCATTGACTGCACTTCAAGGAAGTAGTTTCCACACATGTGAAGGCCCAGCACAGATCTTTAGGGTATTCCATTGATAAGTGGCTAGTTGGGGGGGGGGGGGTTAGTCTCCAACCTGGAGAGTATGTTCTTTTTGGTGAGCCAGTTGGCTATTCACCTTGTATTGTATGGCTTAATTCCTAGATGGGGCATTTTCACTATGAAACATGAGTGTGGGATATTGTCAATAGCCTTGGATAACTGAACATAGGTGGTATGTCCTGTTATCTGTCATCCAGATCTTCGGGGTCAGTATCAAAGAAGTCCTTGAGGTTCAATAGGCAAGATCCATCCTTGACAAACACAACATGGGTCAACTCAAGTGTGTTGAAGGTCATCTTTGTCCCTGTGGATAAGCTCCATGCTGATCCCTTCTCTAGCCTTGCAGATAAGGCTTGTTAGGCTTATGATACAATAGTTGTAGTTCTGCATGTTACCAGATTGATGTGCTTTGCATATGACACATTTGATAATCCTTTCTGTAGTATAGGTGATATATATGTGGAAAAAGTACTGAGACACCAAGGTTGCATGTAGCAGACTTGTATACACATGTCTAGGAAAAAACACCTGCTATTAAACTGAGTCTGTGTCAGCAGGTATTAATGCATTGATGCTTTACTTTTTGTGGCCAGATGGTACTTGGTTTGAATTCTTTTTTTTCCTCCAGTGTTTGCACGCTGCACCACTTAGCGCAAACAGGGCAAATGGATAAAAATGATATCAGGTTTAGCTGCGTTTATCTGGTGTGTGTGAAGCACAGCAGTGTGCATACTGGTCCACCCAGGAAGCAGACAGGACCCAAAAATAAAAACCGGCATCAAGCAAACCCCCTAAGCAACATTGCACTACAATTAACAGCGAGACCTTAACAATGAATAGTAAAATAGCCAGTATCATGCAACTAATCGTGTGGCAGCAGCTGTATGTATAAGGCTGAAGTACAGATAATCCTGGGTTCTAGTACAGGGTGTGCAACCTTTGTTTTACTGTTGTGACATTGCAGTTTATAACAATGAACTGAACCAAGAACAGCTGTTATTTCAACTCTTTTGTGGCAACAGGTGTTAGTGTAGGATTGCCATATTCATCATTCTGGGTTCAAATACATCTATTCCATACACTTTTACTGTTGTTCCACTTCCCATAATAGTCACTTTCACTTATAGCACTTGACAGTAGTGTACATGATTATACGTATGAGGGCTGAGACACTAATATTGTCATTTAGTCAAATTTTCACACTTCAGCCAGTAACCGCATGAAAACTCAAAACTTAATACCAAAGCAGATGAATAAAGGCCGCTGAGCACAAAGGTCATGTTTAGTAGTAAACAAATAGAAACACTGTAAGTAAATTCTTCCTGATTTAGTGCTTTTGTCAGTGTATTGTATTGACTTCATCAGAACTGCATTCCACTACATAATCTGATGCTGTTAATCTTCTTTCCATTCATCGGAACCAAGTCTGCCTCTCTACCAAGCTCGCCCGAGCCAAAAAAAACCTTGAGCCAAGTCTCTACCCAGAATGCCCTTTTCCCTGTTACCTCAGATCTCGTTTGCCGCATAGCCGTAAAGCCACGTTTCAGCCGAGCTGTCAGCTAAGTGGAACTTAATTTGATATTTGTGTGAAAAAATTTTCATATCTTCATATTTTGTTGAGCAAATAGTATTTCTAGTGTGTTTTCTTCTGTCTAACCTTGTTTTTATTTCCTCTCTATTCTACCCATTATTACTGTTGGTAAATTTTCAAGTACCATTGTTGGTACGACCTTTCCTCCCTTACACTTTTGGTATTCCTTCAAGACCATATCTGATATTATCTTTCCTGTTTAACCTGTTAGCTTTGGTTTTTAGTAAGGTGTTTTCTTTTTCTATACATGTCACTGTATTGTTATATTTGTGACTTCTTGAATGGTGTTTGACTTTGTTCTAGTTGAATTATAAAGTCTGCCTGTGGTGTCTTTTGTCAATATGTCTGATAAGAAGGGTACTTCATGTTTTAAGGATTGTGCTTCATGTAATGGCAAGTTACATAATAGTGTTTCTCATGATGACTGTATATTGTTTGGGAGTGCCCCATCTTTCGGTGCAGGCTCCATGTGACATTTGTCAGAGTTTCAGTCAACGCACTCTTAATGAGCGCAAAAATAAACTGATTCTGAAAAGGTTACTCAAGTCTCCCATCTCAGAAACAATTTCTGTGATGGAGGTCTCAACCCTTCCTACTAAAGACAAAAAGAGATCCCACTCTGTCCCCTACTCACCATCGGGTGATCAGGGCAAGCCAGGGAAGTCAGATGTCCCAAAGTTGTCTTAGGAGCATAAATATGCCTGTACGTCTCAGTCTTCCTTGGCTCCGTGCATCTCGAAACCTTCGATACCGACGCTAGTTTTGGCACTGGTTCTGCCTTCAGCACTAATTATAGACCTTACTGTGCCTATTTCGTCTTCGGCACCTGTGGCCACTTCGGCTCAGGGCACCATTTCGGCTCGGAGTGCCACTTCGGCAACAAGCGCTGTACCAACTTCACTGGATTTGACCCCTTTACTTCCAGTCTCAAAACTTGAGACTTCGGTGCCAGCAGACTTTACACCCACGGACCCGATACTCCCCTTCCGTAGATCCGTTTTTGGGCCAAGCGCATAGCCACTTCATTGAACGTCCTGACTCCCCATCAGAGTATCCACTAGATCCACCAGGAGCCTGTCAGAACACGACGTGGTGCATCTTGTGGACTAGCTGTTAGCCAGGGGGATACCCACACTTTCTAAGACCCATCCACTGCTGGACTTGGATTGACTTATCCACGGACTCCATCTTGCACACCTCCTTCGACCATCTCGGTTCCAAAGCCTTCTGCTCCAACATCCTTCTTGGAACCCATCATCTCTGCACCTACAGTGCATCTCACTCCTACTCCGAGTTTGCCCCTTTGGTCTTTGGTTCCTGCTGAACCGGTCCTTCCTCAATCTGGGTTTGGGGTACAGGTGCTTCAGCCTGTGGCACAGAGCCGTCTTTCTCTTTGGTTTCATCCGTGGTGCTGATTGCCACATCTGCACCAGTCCTGCTTAAGACTCCACCCGTGGGGGCAGGTTCATCGGAGCAGGGTGTGACCCCAGTCCCAAGGTTGTCTTTCTCTGTTCCGGGCACCCATCCCTGTTCGGGCAGGCCCACCTTCCACGCGATGGAGAGGGCTTTTGCTTCTGGTAGTACTCCTTTAATGTCGGAACCCCAGTTTTCACCCCCCTGAGCTACAGCTGTCACAGACCACCCCCGGGACACCGGGCAGAGAAGCCACAGGACACCCCTGTTCAGGGTACTTACTCTTCTTAGTCCTACTCAGAGACTGCCACTGAGGAGGCCCCTTGAAAGAAGATGTGCAAGAGGAAGTGCATGGACTCACCTGAGGAGTCCTTAACTGAAGACACGGACTAGAATGATGGTGAAGGGTCCCCGCAATCACCTCCTTATGATGTCTCCTTTGGAAACATCCTGGAAATGTTAAAGCAGAGAAGTGATTGGAAGCCCTCCAACCCTTCTAAGAAGTCCGTGTTCCTGCAGGCTTTCCACGCCCAGCCTTCTACCTCTTGGGTGACCCTGCCTGCTGACAAACTCGTCCAGCTCATCGTGCAGCATGCTTGGAAGAACCCTGATTCCACTGAGGCGATCCCTCTGAGACCAGACAAAATTCTTTCCCCTCCCAAGGAGAACCCGCATTGGTCCAAAGGTTAACCAGTTGATGCTATGGTGGTGGCGGCGGCCACAAAAAAGGACTTGGCTAAGGAATGTCCCACTGTCCACCCACCCAACAGGAAGTCATGAGCGGTGGACAGACTTGGGAAGTGTGTTTTTGTATCAGGGACCTTTGCTATCCAGTCCCTGAATCATTTGAACATTTTATGAGGCTCCAAAGGTATTTGATCTCTGAATTGTCTGGGATTCTCGCAGTTCAGTTGTCTGATGAGGTCAGGGACAAAGTGGCCTTGCAGCTTGCAACCCTGGAATTTATATCCAACTCATCCATGAGGTTGCTTTCACATGCGACCCAAGGGGCGGCTTGTGTAGCGGGTTTGGGCATTGTCATGAGGCATCATGGCTAGATGTGCATTTGTGACCTCGCAGGTCCCTTCAAGTCTTCCTTTCTGAATGCTCCCATCGAAGCTTCATCCCTTTTTGGCTCCAAAGGGAAGGACACGCTAGTCTGGTACTAGCAAGATGGAAAGACCCTGTCTGCCGTAGGCCTACAGTTTTCCAGCCCTCAACATACTTACTCCAGGAATCGGAGGACTGGAAAAATGTGGCACAAAAAATCTCAGGGTCCTTTCCGTGCCACATGTGGTGATACTCCCAGGGGCAGAGGGGGGTAACAATTCCGGAAGATGTCCCTATAGAGGCAGAGGGGGGTCCTCATAACCAAGGTTCCAGGTATTCCTTCTCTGGGCAGCCTTACCAGTGCTCCTGAGGAGCAGCCAGATTGCTTACCTCCGGAAGCAGTCTGGGGTCATTTCTCTCTGCACCACGCTGCCTGGCAATCTATCACCACCGATCATTGAGCGCAGAGTATCATTACCAGAACTTACACCATTCCCCTTTCTTCTCAACCAAACCTTTCAAGAAACCTTCCAGACATTCCACCCAGTCAAAGGGAAGAAGCAGCTTCAGATATTATAAAGGTGTCTCGAAAGAGTCATCCAACCAGTCCCACCAGACCAGTCCGAATCCGGATTTTACTCCAGATTCTTTTTGGTGCCAAAAAGATAGGGGACTGGAAACCCATTTTGGATCTCAGCAGCTTAAACAAATCTGTCACCCAAACCAAATTTCAGATAGTCATGGTTCAGTCCATTCTTCCTTTTTTAAGAGAAGATGATTGGATGCGCTCAATAGATCTATGGGATGCGTACTACCACATCAAGATTGACAAACGCTCCAGGAGTCTGCTTCGCTTCTGGCTAGGGGCCAGTCATTATCAATTTCATGCCCTGCCGTCTGGTCTCTCTACAGCCCTCAGTGTGTTCATGAAATGCATAGCAGTGGTCACAGCTCACTTGAGACTACAAGGATTCTGGGTGTTTCCATATTTGGGCGACTGGCTCCTCACCGCCCCCCACCGAGCATCTTCTGATAACAACACTGCATTATATTTCTCTGTGGCAAAATTGTTGGGAATAACGATATATTGGGAGAAATAAAACCTTACTCCTACACAACAAATAGAGTTTATTGGAGCAGTGTTCAATACTCAGTCCAGTGTAGTATCACTCCCAACTCACAGACTCCACCGATTGAAGCTTCAGCTCCAAGTGATACTCTCCCAAACAAAAGTCTCAGCAAGGGAAGTTCTTCAGGCCATAGGCTCTATGGCAGCTTCAATCCCAATAGTGCCTCTAGCAAAGCTACATATGCGGATCCTGCAATGGCTCTTTCTTTGTCAATGGTTCCCAAATTATCACCCCCCTCTGTTATGAGATTCGAATAACCAACTCCTGCAGACAGGACCTCCTTTGGTGGATGAGGCCAGACGTAGAACTTTGGAGTCGCCCATTTCAATCCCCTCAGCCCACAGCCATTGTGACCATGGATGCTTCCTTGATTGGGTGGTGGGGGGGGGGCATTTCCAGGGAAAGATAGTCCAGGGAATGTGGTCCACCTACATATCAGTGTTCTGGAACGGAGATCTGTGCTGTTAGCATTGCAGGCCTTTCATTCTGCCCTCCCTTCTGGGACAATTGCAATTCAGTCAGACAATGTGTCAGTGGTCTGTTGTATCAACAAGCAAGGAGGACCCAAGTCTTACCCTCTATGTCGAGAAGCCATGAGAGTTTGGCAGTGGGCGATAGCTTCCAACCTTCTGATAGCCATGCATATCCTGGGGAACTCCAATGTGATTGCGGAGAAACTGAGCAGATGCATCCTCATGCCTCATGAGTGGTCTCTCAACCCCAAGGTGGTGACAGAAATCTTCAGCCACTAGGGCTAGCCTTGCTCTGATCTTTTCACCTCCCCATCAAACAAGTGCAGCAGCTATTTTGCCCTACTTCCCCTGGAGGGGGAGTCACAGAGGGACGCTCTGATCCATGATTGGCCCATGGGACTACTTTACACTTATTCTACCATTACCCGGATTCAATTTCTAAAGAAAGCTCTTCGGTTGAGATGCAAGGTGATCCTCATAGCTCCATTCTGGCCTCGACAAGTTTGATTCCCTTCCTTCGGCCTCGCATAGTATACCTGCCGTGGATTCTGGATCCTCTACCAGATCTGATTACTCACCCCCATGGATAGGGTCACCCAAATCTGTCCAGTCTCAAGCTGACAGCTTGGTTTCTCCACTTCCATTAGTCACCAGGGAAGCTAATCTCTCCTCGCTTGTTCAAGACATCATTCTGGCATCTCACAAACCATCCACCAGAAGACTATATCAGGATAAATGGAAAAGGTTCTCCATCTGGTCCAAGGATAACATGCTAGACACATATTCGGCTCCAGTAACTGCAGTGCTCCAATATGTGGCTAAGTTTTGTGATAATGGAGCCTCTGCCATACAAGTGCATCTAGTGGCAATTTCCAATTTCCACAATGGTATAGATGGCACCCCTCATCTCTTTACGCCTATGCACCTCTCCTATCAGGCTTCCTGACCGCTTTTGGAACCATGGAACCTCACTTTAGTCCTTTAGTCTTTGACTCAGAAACCTTCTGAACCTGCTGCGAAGTGTGACCTAAAGTTTTTGTCTTGGAAATCCTTGCTCTTCGGAGCTGCAGGCATTGTGTATCAAGAGGCCCTATCTGGCCTTTCATAAGGATAGAGTATCACTTCAGACGAATTCTCCATAAACTAGACCCTTGATCTTCTAGTGTTCTTTCCAAATTTTGCCAATAGAGAAAAGTACTGCCTTCACTCCTTAGATGTACATAGACAACTGAGGTTTTACCTAGACAGGACCAAACCTTTCCGTAAAGCTGAACAGCTTTTCATCTCCTTTCTTGGATCCAGAATGGGAGAAGCTGTTTCCAAGGTTACATTATCAAAATGGCTAAGGGACTGAATATGTTTCATCTATTCCCTCAGTAATGAACCTGTGCCAAAAGTTAAAGTTCACTCCAATAGATCTATGGCAGCATCTGTAGATTTCCAATCCAGGGCTTCCATGGATGACATCTGCGCAGCAGCTACTTGGGCTAAGCCTCATACCTTTACCAATCATTACAAGTTGGACTTGGTCTCCAGAGGGAGAGCTGCCTTCGGCTCAATGGTACTCAGAAATGTTCTTCCGTAAGGGCCGCCCATGGACCTCAAGGTAGCTTGGGATTCTGTCCCATCAGTGATGAATGGAAAGAAGATTAACAACATCAGATAAAAAAGTTATGTCTTACCCATACTGTTCCATCTGTGTTGTTTATCTTCTTTCATTCATCACTTCCCACCCTCCTTCCCCCTCCAAAGGCTCCTGGGGGTTGCTTTGGGTCTAAGTGGTGTCCTAGGGTATTTGCGCAGAAGTGGCCTCGGCTTTACTTCTTTCTCTAGCAAACTTGATCTAAGGTAACAGGGAGAAGGACATTCTGGGTAGAGACTTGGCTTGAGAGTTTTTTGGCTGGTGTGAGCTTGGTAAAGAGGCCGACTCAGTTCCGAGGGCTTAGAACCAAACCCATCAGTGATGAATGAAAGAAGATGAACAACACAGATGGAACATTATGGTAAGACATAACTTCTTTTTCTTTAAATTTAAAATCCCCTCTGGAACAGCAGGTGATAAAAACCCCCAATGAGGAAACCTTAGACAATTGATGACCTCTCCATGTTAAAAATCTACTTCCTCTTCATTACAAGGTGCAGCATCATAAAATAAACAAGCATATTACAAAATCAACATATACAAATTTGTTCACACATTGTACGACAGTAACCTTAAAATGGCCACAGACGTATGCTCGTTAAGTCCTGGAAACATTGTGGCATTAAGTGTTAGCTGCCATATGGTTTCCTGATTTTCGATCAAATCACCCCAAGCACCAACCCTCTGATTTTTGATCAGTGTCAGTACCAAAAAAAATTATGCTCAGGGTTTACACTGATGTGTTTATGTAGAGCATTCTCCATTTTCTTGTTGTTGATGTCCAAGCCATGCTCATAAATTCTATCCCTAAATCTCCACTGGGTTTTCCTGACATAAACACCATTGTATTTTTGACACAATGCAATATATAGAACTCCTAGTGATTTACAAGTGCAATGAAAGGGTGTATAAATAATGCGATGGTTAACTAAATTTTTTCCTTTTGTGAAATGAATTTACATTGTGAACAAACCCCACATTTGAAGGTGTTTTTCCTTTTAAATGACCTGTTCATAATTCGGACAATCTACTGTATCCAAATAGTTCTTGATAGATCTGCCTCTTCTATAAATTGTTTGTGGTCTGTTACCTGTTTTGTCAATGAAGCCATCAAAGCATGAGAATATTTTCCACTTTTTGACCAAAATGTCAAAAATAACCTCATGGTCTACAGTGTAGATTGTTTCTGCCTCCGTCTTCAGCAGCCCACTCCATAGACCCAGTCTTCAGTAAAGGTTGTATAACACCGTGCATTCTTTATAAGGAGACCTCTTTTTGTGCCATATCTATCAAATCTTTAGGGTACCCTTGAGAGGAGAACATCAATGCTAACTTTTGCCTTTCCTTTTCAAATGTTTCATCATAAGAGATCATCCTGGCAAGTCTCGCATTTTGTCCTTTGACAATCCCTTTTTTGGTGCTGAGTATGACAACTGGAATAGTGTAAAAGACTATTCGAATAGGTGGGTTTCTTGTAAATGTTGCTTACTAAACATTTATTAAGCAAAGGACAAACTTTTGTACCAACATCCAACATGAAATAAAGAATGTTGTAATCAATTTAAAGTTTTATCTTAGGAAACTGAACTTTAAGTTGGTATATAATGATGCTATTATTGGCTAGGGAAGTGGTTTGGTATGGAGTAGTAGTATATTCAACCCACCCCTCCCTTTACCCTTTACCCTTAATTATTTTCGGAAAGTTATGTGAATTTTTATTTCACAACACTCATGCATGTTAAAACATCTAGAGGGGTATCTAACTTGACTGAGACGGAAAGACTACTATGGAATAAGTTGAGTTTGAACAAGAGTGTGAGGGTTCTGAATCCTGATGGTAGGGGGGCTGATTATGAACATTACTGATTATGTTAGTAAAATGTATGAGTACCTCTATAATGAGGATTTCTATGATGAAACTTGTTTGGATTTCATCAATATTGCATGTAAAAAGATTGAATTTTCTATAAGACGTGGATCAGGGACAAATACTAAATTAATTATTTTCTTTGAGTGTGAATTTCCTGGCGATACCATCTATCTTTGGTATCCCAAAGATGCACAAGAGTGTGATCAACCCACTGTTGAGGCTCTTTGCAAATTCTAGTAGGTCAAAAGTACACTCTCTAGTTAAATATGCAGATGGTGAAGATCAAAGGTTTTGAGTGCTTATTCACACCTTTGTCATGATTCCTGGGATTTTTGGTGAAGTTAAGAGATGTTGGGTTTTCTGAGAACCTATCTTTTTTGACGATTGATGTTGAAAATCTTGTTAATGTTATCCCACATTCCATAGGTTTGGAATGGTTTCACGATTTTTTTGTAGACTCTGGTGAATTTGACAGCAATGAAAATGTTCTGGATATAAAATTGATGTTCTGCTGCACCTTGTAATGAGGAGGAAGTAGATTTTTAATGTGGACAGGTCATCAATTATGTAGGGTTTCTCATTGATAGTTTTCATCACCTGCTACCTGCTGTTCTAGAGGTTTTTTTAAATTTGAAGAATGTAATCGTATGTGATTCTGATGAAGTCATTGTTACATACTGACTAAAGTGCTAAATCAGGAAGTTTTTAATTGAGTGTTTTTATTGGTTTTCTATTAAACATGACCTTTGTACTCAGTGGCCTTTATTCATCTGCTTTGGTTTTCATTTATTTATTTATCTATGTATTATCAAATTTATTATCAAATGTATGAATGTGGGTATACTGTGTACTACATTCCTATATGTATATTTCTGCTCTCTGGACTGCCATGGCCTTCACTTGTCAAACACCCATGCATAAACTGCCTGTACATCACATAACCTTGAAATTGCATTGCTTGCCACTGTTGTGCACTGCTTACCATCGCTCACCATGTTTGCGCTATGGCAAGCGATGCATAACATTTTCAGCAGTATGCATACTCACAATAAATCCAATAACTGGAATTAGTAGGAAACTATCATTCTCCATGGCTCTTGATACATGATGGACATGGCAGGCGTTCGTGGAGAAGGGTGTGAGATTAAGGTCCCAGAGATGGGGTGTCCAGGAGTCCAAGATTTTTGTTGGACTCCTAGTGAAACACCACAATGCCAGGTTGCTACATGGGGACTATTCTGCGTCCCAGTATAAGTCAGAGGTTTGGGATAGTTTGGTCCAGGCTGTGACCAGTGCTACCGGTATCCCCTGCACTGGTGAGCAATGTAGGCATCACTACAATAACCTCCAGAGGAGGAAGAGGGGTACCCGTGATGCTTGGATTGAGGAATTTAGGATGGAGGTATGTATGCAGCAGAACAGTAGTGTTATTTTAGCATTAAAATTTAAAGATAGCTTGTTTGGTATTTTATAGAGTTGTATCAAATTGAGCATGCATATCTCAGCTGTAAAAGCAAGTATGCATGCATTGGTCTGTAGCACAAACCAAGAATACAATATTAGACTTTAGTCAGAGGTGGTGGGTTCAAATACCACACTTTCCAAGTATACAAAACTGTTAATGCTTCAATTATGTGTAACTTAAAGGTTTAAAGTAAAAGCTCTATACCAGTAGCACACATGCCCTGCTGTAAATTGTAATATGTATAATTGGAAAACACACATGTGCAATATATGCACATGTAAAGGAGTACTTGTAATCTATAGTATAGTGTGCATCTGTTAGGAGCTGCTAGACTTAAAAGGAAAAGTTTATATGTTAGAGGGTGGTATTCTTAAGAGTAAAGGTTAAGATAATAGTCTCAAATCGTATTAATACATTGTATGTTACATTTTTCTCTCACTCCAACCCTTATCGCTGTCGCTCTTTTTTTTTTTTTTTTTTTATCCATGTGTACCATATCACAAAATACTCCACAGTACAGAGGGGTAAGACTGCCCCACAGGTTCCACCTGCCCCCACTCCACCGTCCCCAACACCATTGCCCAGTACATCTGGGAGCCAAACTGGCAGCACCACCTCTGCTGCTCCTGCACTACCTGCCCCAGAGGGTAGTCCAGTGTTCCCTCCGGGAACAGTGACAGTTTACAATAGGGCATGTGTGCCACTGGTATAGAGCTCTTCTTTTAAATGTTTAAGTTACTCGTAATTGAAGAGTCAACAGTATTTTGTACTTGGAAAGTGTGGTATTTGAGCCCACCACATCTGAACTGCCAGGGATGGTGCATAGATTTGTGCGCAGCACTGTTGGTACATGCCTATGCCAGATGGAGAGGCTGCTGTCCCTCATGTTACATAGGACCGGGAAGAGGAGAAGGAGACTTCAAGCACTCCAGCCATTGGTAGTGTGATGTGACAGTGATGGCAGTCCATTGGGTGAGGACTCCTTTCTAACAATCACCCAGCTTGATGACCTTGGGTCCTCAATGTCCCCGCCCTCACCCCATTCATGGTGTCTGCTGACCTCTTGTGTCCATCACTGTCCCTGTGCCTTGTCTTGTTTGTTTTGTCGGTCTGTAATTACTTCATCTATCACCTATCCAACTTGACAGACCCAACCATACCTATGTCCCTTCCCTAACATTCCTCTCCCTCTCTCTCTCAAAAAAAAAAAAAAAGAAAAGAAAGAAAGGGCACCTATTCCACAAAAAAAAAAAACCTCGTCCCATACATAGCCCTCCATTTTGCATATGTCTTCTTGACATACTTGATTCTATCCCATTGGTTATACAACATGATTATATTGTGGTCACCCCTCTCTTTGGAGGTGATGCTCCAAATTCAGCTAATACTCTGCATATATCATCAGTTTTTACTGTTGAAGAAATGGATAGCTATGGTCCTTTCCTACTTCTCTCCTGTACATGCCCGTATTGCTTATTTGTTTCTCCCCTTACTTGCTTCCCAATTCACTAATGTCCTATCTTCCCCATTTCTTTTCTTTAATGCATTACTGCATGGTGGTGTGCATTGCGCATCAATGCATAGCAATGGTAATAAGAAAGAACTAAGTATTAGATTCAGTTGTGTTCAAACCCAGTGCCATCTGGCCTTAAAAAGGAATGTATCACTGCATTAACACCTGTTGCCACAGAGTTTAAGTAGCAGACTCACTACTGTCATACTTTAGCAGTGTTGCTACTGGAATAGTTACATGACATTCCCTTATTTACATATCATTCTTAAGGTCTCCCTTTTGCCTGTCACGCAACGCCATGCATACAAAATAAGCACAGCCAGACCTTCCATTCATTCCTCCATTGCCTGTGATTGTGCTAAGCTCTGCATCGTGCAAACAATGGCCAAAAAAAATAAAAATAGAGAGAAAATGCAATTTGCAAACAAATGAAGAGGAGGTTGGATGTTAATGAAACAACCTATGAATTGTGCACTTCTTACTTGCATTTCCAACCTTGACAGACGTACACTTTTTGTATGGCTAGCCTGACACACCTACCTGATGTAAGCATTCACAGTTGCCATCCAGTAAACACAAACCCAGAGGGAGCTCCTGCACTATGTTTACATCCCTACATGGATCCATATTTTTGGGATTCAGCAGTTCTAATGAGTTCAGACCTAATTTGTATCTTCAGAGTGCTGACAGCCGTGGTGCTGACAGCCGTGGATCTACACCAGATGGCAACCTTGTAGCTATGGAAATTGAAGCAGAGTTTAATTTTTTTATGTTGAACACAGAAAAGAGAGTATTACTTTGGGATATATCTACACAGAGGAGTACTGATTTTTAGATGATATGCTGACGTAGTTATGAATAGTCTGTTTAATGTTTTTTTATATTCATTTTGAATTGGACACACTTTTACACTTTTATCTGTCTGCATTACTTACAAGTGTATGTTCATTTCACGGTGGGGGAGCAAATCTGCATTTCTGTTGTGACTGAAAACAAACCAATGCAAAACTGACAACCACCAACACTGTAATCACAAAGAAAAACACGGATGCCTGGACCCTGGTCCCCCAAGTTTTAATGGATAAGCGCTTTCATTAAGGTAAGTGCAAGACTTCATCAGATCATTTTCAAATTACACCAACCATATTTAAATACTAAAACAATCACATGACACCATTCACTTAACATTTAAAGAAACAAAAAACAAATATAAAAAATACAAAAACTGGTAAATGCTTCCGCATAGGTAAAAAAACTTAAGCTACAAGAATAAATACATTAACTATGTTTTAAAATATGAGAAAATAATTACACAACAGAAATGCAATCACAAAGAAAAACACAGATGCCTGGACCTGGTCCCCCAAGTTTTAATGGATAAGTGCTTTTGTCAAGTTAAGTGCAAGACTTCATCAGGTCATTTTCAAAATTACACCAACCACATTTAAATACTAAAATAATCACATGACACCATTCACTTAACATTTAAAGAAATAGAAAACAAATATAAAAATTGGTAAATGCTTCCACAAATGTAAAAAAACAAGTTACAAGATAAATACATTAACTGTGTTTTAAAATATGAGAAAATAATTACAAATAAAAATCAAGACATTGTATGTTATGTATACTTCTATAAACCATGTAAACAGTTTGTCTACCTACACTGTGACCTCAATTTTAAAACACATCCAGTGGATGCCATTCATTTAATCCCGAGGTAACCAAAAGCTCCCAAACATAAATAAAGTTCCCTATTCTCCAACATCAGCTGCCATGGGCCACCCCTCACATTATTTTGAACTTGTTCAATAACAATGAATTTAAAATGGTGCCCCGGAAATTCAAGTATATGCCTATAAAGAGCATTGGTAGTTTTCTTTACCCTGATGTCATAATTATGTTCATAAATATTGTTCTTTTATTTAGGTAAAACCGAACGTAAATTAAAGGCTTGGCATAAAGCCCCATACACTACGCCAACAATGTTACAATTGTAGCTACCCCTCCCTCTCAAAATGTAGCCACTGATGTCAAACAATTCCCCAGTATTAATATACATGCAATAAGGACAGCATCTGCACTTACGCATTCATGAGGTTTTTGCAAGTTCTTGTTTCCTAGACGGTCTTTCCACCAAGTTCAATGTTCAACCCCTGACTCTACCTCCTGCTCCCAGGAAACCAGATAGATATTACAGGGTTTCTGACTCTCACAAGTTCCTTTTTAAAAATCCTACTGCAAACCCTGAGTCCATTTCACAGGGACCCAAGGGCATTAAGGCTACTGCTGCCAAAAATCCTACCCCTTCTGATAGAGATTCCATGGCACTGGATAGATGGGGTAAGAAGATATACACTTCTGCAACCTTGGCCATTAGGGCCTTAAACTGCCAGTTTCATGTGTTAAAGTATCAGCAGCATATTATTGGATTGCTTAAACAGAAAATTATGTTGATTCCTGACTGTGCTAAAAATAAAGATTTACAGGATTTAATGCATTCTGCTGAACAAGTTGGTAAACATACTTTGCAGTGTGGTTTTGATTCACTAGAGGCATCTTGCAGGGTGGCTGTCACTGGGTCTGTACTTAGAAGGCATGCCTGTTTGGCAACAAAGCAGAAGTAGTACTTAAAAAGTTGGAGGAAAAAGCTAAATACATGCAAACTGTTAAAGATTTCCTGCAAGTACAGCCTCCCAGATTTAGTAGGCATTGACCCTCTAAGAATTGGTCCTTTCCTGCCTCTTCCAGGCCTTCTCAGTCCAAACCCAGAACCAGCAGAACACCCAGGCTTCAGTCCCAAGGTACGCACAGGACTAAGCAGTGGGGGGCTCCCACTCCCAAAACAGGGAGTAGTAAGACTCCTCCCCTATGGTAAACTGTCTCAATTACTTAACTTTAAAACTTCCAAGCCCTGCTCAACTGACAGCTCCTTTAGGGGGAAAGATTTCCCTGCAGGCAAAAAAATTGGGAACTCATTGCCCAAGACAAATGGGTTTTAAATAGTTTCCCAAGGTTACAGATTCCACTTTCACACCTTATCAACCCCAAACGGTTGGCCATATCTACCCCCAAATCAGTGGGCAGAGGCTCAAAAGCAAGTTCTCTCCCGCTTAAGGATCAGGGCTATTCAAACTGTCCCAGAAGAGGAAAGGGGACAAGGCTCCTACTCAAGACTTTTCATGGTGCCCAGAAAAGACAACAACTGGTATCCTATCCTGGACCTCGCTATTCTAAACGCATTTTTGGTGATCCCAAAATTCAAAATGCTAACTCTTCACCAGTTGCTTCCTATGCTAGGCAAGGATGCCTAGTTGGCAACACTGGATTTAAAGGAAGCCTACCTGCACATCCCAATCAGGGAGTCTTGCAGAAGATACCTACGCTTCAAAGCAGGCTTCATGCACTATCAGTTCTCTGCACTGCCGTTTGGCTTATCTACTGCACCCAGGGTATTCACAAAGTGCCTAGCTCCAGTCAATGCATTTTGCAGGCAAAGAAATATTCAAATATACCCATACGTGGACAATTGTCTAATCCAGACAGAAAGCCAGGACATACTATTGAATCATCTGGCATTTGTACAAAAGTTGCTAATGTGTCTGGGGTAAACCATAAACTAAAAGAAATCACATCTTGTACCCTGCCAACAAATTGTATTCCTGGGAGCAAGCTTGAACACAACTTCCCAGATGGCTTTCCTCATGCCAGAGAAACAAGTTCATTTGACAGCCTACTTCAAACTACTGGCCACCAAGACCCTGCTGATCTGTAAGGCAAATACTGCAAGCCTTGGGGTTCATAGCCTCTTGCATTCTCCTAATTCCATATGCAAGACTGCATATGAGGAAACTACAATGGTATCTAAAACGCCTTTGGCGTCAACATTCTCAGGATCTAGAAGCAATGATTCCTATCATACCTTGCCTACAGATGGAGTTCCTTTGGTGGGCAGAGGCCTGCCACCAAAACAAGGAACTTCCATTCACTCTACCTCCTGCCGCCCAAACCCTAACAGATGCATCAGACTATGCATGGGGGGCTCACTTGGCAGGGAAGTGCGTTCAGGGCAAATGGAACCCAAGTCAAATGCACCTGCATATCAATCAAAAAGAAATGTTAGTTGTACAGAATGCTCTGACAGCCTTCAAAGACCACATTCTTCCAGGACAATTAATGGTAAAGACGGACAACACCACTGTTATGTGATACATAAACAAGCAGGGGGGAACCCACACATACCCTCTCTGCAGACTAGCCATGGCTCTGTGGAACACAGCCTTGAGCTACCAAGTGCATCTACAAGCTCAATTCCTGCCAGGAAAACTAAATACACTGGCAGACGGACTAAGCAGATACCTCATGGACCCATACGAGTGGAAACTGGAACCAAGGATTTTCAACATGTTGACAAGCAAATGGGGGAGCCCAGATATAGACCTATTTGCCTCCCTCCAGAACTACCAATTGGAAAAATTCTGCACGACGACTCCCCACAAACAAGCTTGGAAAGTGGATGCCCTGTCCTTCACCTGGAAAAACCTATCAGTTTATGCTTTTTCCCCCTCTGCCTCTCATCTCCAAGGTACTACTAAAGATCAAACAGGTCAAACCAAGGACAATACTGATTGCACCAGACTGGCCACGCCAACACTGGTACCCCCTTTTGCGCAGTGTGTCACTGCTGACACCATGTCACCTACCTCAGACCCCTGTCCTGTTGTCCCAGCAGGAGGGCCTGATTCTGCACCCACAGCTTCAAACCCTGAACCTGGCAGACTGGCTAATTACCTAATCTCTCCATTACCATCTCTCCATTACCATCCCTCAGTAAGCAAGTGTTGGATGTCATTCTGGAGGCAAGGAGGCCTAGTACTAGAAATTCCTATGCTGAAAAATGGAAACTATTCTGTTCCTGGAACTAAGCTCAGGGGATGGGCACAGCAACGCCCAATTTACCTCAGATTCTTCAGTACCTAACTGAGATGCTGCACATGGGCCTTTCCTTTTCCTCCATCAAAATTCGTGCCTCAGCCATTTCAGCTCATTACAACACAGAACCACCCCTCTTCTCTCATCCACTGCTGAAGCAGTTCCTCAGTGGGGCCAAGAACTTAAGACCACCCAGGAGAGCCCGTACTCCAGCCTAGGACTTTAACTTTGTATTGGAAGAACTCACTCTACCTCCTTTTGAGACAGCTGCCAATGCAGAGTTGAAATTCCTTTCTTGGAAAACAACCTTCCTTTTAGCCATCACTTCAGCAAGAAGGGTGTCTGAATTACAGGCCCTCATGGCAGTGGATCCTTTCATCATTTTTCATGCGGATAGGGTGTCCTTCATGCCCAATCCCTCCTTCATGCCCAAGGTGGTATCTAGTGTGGCCCTTCATCAGTCCATTCATTTGCCAACCTTCTTTTCTAATCCACAAAACAAAGGAAAGCGAATTCTGCAGTCCTTAGATGTGCACAGACAACTTAGATTTTATTTGGACAGGACTAAACCTCTCGGGAAATCTGAGCAACTGCTGGTTGCATTTGCTGCAGGGGCAGAGGGGAAGGCCATTTCAAAGCAAACTATTTCTAAATGGATAGGCCATTGCATTAATTTTTGCTATAAGCACCATGGAAAACCTACCCCACAAGGAATTAGACCACATTCAACCAGGGCTGCATCTACCTCTACAGCCTTTCTCAGAGGTGTCCCTACCAGGGACATCCTAGAAACTGCTACCTGGAGTTCTGTACATACCTTCATCAAGCGTTACCATTTGCCAATTTTTTCTAAATCCAGAGCTGGTTTTGCCACTGCAGTCTTGCAGGGCCTTATAGCTGGTCCTAATGCTATCTAATTTCCTCCTCCCATCCTTAGCTTTGGGAATCTACCCAAATGTGATGACTGCAACAGTGAAACGCGAAGAACATAGTACAGTTGTGTACACTTACCATAAATGTAAATGTTTGAGTGTATTCACTGTTGCAGTCCTAGTTACCCTCCCTCCAACCCCCTGACTTCTATTGGCTATACCATTATTCTTGTTTACTATGTTTAAAGCTTTTTGGTGTATTTGCTTTTTTGTTTGAGGTGTAACCTTGTATATATAATTGCTTCCCATTTTGGGGGCACCTGACAGTTGAGGCAAGAAAAACTGATGTAATGGCGTCGGCTGCATGCTTTATACCCCTGACTACCTGACGTCATGGAAGATGAGACAGCAACCAACGCAGGACCCAAGACATTGTTAATCAGGCCGACTGAGGGCTACTGCAAGCAGATAACACAACTGTGATGACAGCAACAGTGAATACACTCAAACATCTACATTTATGGTAAGTGTACACAACTGTACTATCTTCAGCTCCTATCAGGGTTACCGACACTCTTCCCCCCTAGAGGACCTACTTCTGTCTCAGCTCCTGCTCTCTCCCTGGACAGCAGAGACCCGCAGCCTCAGGAGCCACCAGCCGGTTGCCCCCACTCTTCTGAGACCTCCCCGGAATATCCTTCCGAGGAGCCCCCACAGAAGAGAACATGTAAGAGGAAGCATGTAGACTCCCAGGATGAGTCTCTGACCTGTGACACTGACCTTGAGGAGTCAGAAGGGTCCCCCAAGTCATCCTCTGATGATGTTTCCTTCGTAGACATCCTGGAAATCCTTAAGCAGAGATGCAGCTGGCCCACTGTCACCCCTTCTGATGAGGAGTCAATGTACCTGAAGGCTTTCGGGTCTCAACCTTCAGCCTCTTGGGTGTCTCCACCTTTTGACAAACTGATGGAGCTAGTTGGTTGGAAGGTGTGGGATACTCCTGATGCCATGGAACCAGTCCCCAGGAAACCAAATAAGTTTCTTTCTGCACCCAGAGAAAAGGAATTTTTGTCTAAAGGTGTTTCCAGAGATGCCATGGTGGTGGTAGTGGCCACTAAGAAGGAGCTAGCGGAAACTTCTTCTGTTCATCCTCTGAATAAGGAGTCTTGAGAGATGGGCAGATATGGGAAGTGTATCTTATCTTCAGTGTCATTTGCTCTTAGATCGCTGAATTACCTTACACACTTCATGAGGCTTCAGAGAGATGATCTTAAGGAGTTAGGAGATTCTCTACAAGGTACATGTACTGAGGGGAGTCCCTGACCAGATGTCTGCCAGTTGTCCACCTTGAACTCTATTTTCAACTCGTCCATGAGGCTTATCTCGTATGCAGCCGATGCAGCGAGTAGAGCAGCAGGTTCAGGAATTTCCTTAAGACGTCATTCCCGGATGTGTTTGTGATTTTGCGGAACCATTCAAGTCTACCTTTACCAACGCCCCCTTAGATGATTCCTCATTGTTTGGACCCAAGGTAAAGGACACTCTCACCCATTGCGAGCAAGAAGGAAAAACCCACTCTGCTGTGGCGGTGCATTTTACTGTCCCCTCTAGACCATGCCCTAAGGGTCAGAGGGGTGGTAAAATGTGGTTCAAAAATTCCCAGAGGTTTTTCCAAGATGCACAGGGTGACTTCTCCTTCAGAGGCAGAGGAGGAGGAAATGGTAGACATCGCCCTAGAGGCAGGGGCAGACAGCAAAACCAGGGAGGCCGCGATTCATTTTGGGGTCAGCCTTACCAGCGCTCATGATGTGGGGCCCGACTGTGCTTCTCTGGTGCTGGTCGAGGGCCGCATTTCTTTGTATCCAGAAGCCTGGCTAACTATCACTTAAGGCAAATGGGTACAAAGAATTATTACCGGAGGTTATGTCATACCCTTTTCTCTTCCCCCTTATGTTCACAAGAGGATCCTGGATGCTCCACCCAATCACAGGGATGAGACAACTGTGGAGGTCAACAAGTTGCTGACAGAGTCATCCAAACCATCCCAGCAGACCAAATAGGATCTGGAACTTACTCCAGATTATTTTTAGTGCCAAAACATACAGGGGACTGGAGGCCCATCTTGGACCTCAGCAGAGTGAACGAATCAGTAAAAAAGGACAAGTTCCAGATAGTGACACTGCAGTCTATACTCCCGTTATTAGGGAAAGACAATTGGATGTGCTCAATAGATCTCCAAGACGCTTACTATCACATAAAAATGGACAGGGCATCAAGGAGACATTTACGCTTCCAGCTGGAAGCCAGTCATTACCAGATGTCCTTCAAGGATGCATCTGCAGTCATAACAAATGGGTTGTCCTGTCGTCAGGCAGCCCTTCGGTCGGCCGGATTCCAAAGTCTGGGTCTGGCATCGGCTGGTGTCGCACTTCACCCAACGTCATCTCTGCTGGTCTTCGGGTATAAAGGCATCAGCCGACGCCATTTTCCTCAGTCTTTCTTGCCGCGTGGCGCCCGAAGCAGAAGCTGTTCACAAGTGCCGGTCGGTCAGATCCAGAGATTACTACTACCGAATACTACTTCGAAGACTTCTAAAAAGCTAAGTACCCGTTGGGGACTCTTTCTTGCCTCAGCCGATGTCAGAAAAAGTAAATAACTGTTTAACTTGTGGGAAACAAATACCTCATAAAGATTTCCACTCTTACTGCTTACCTTGTTTAGGCCCAGACCACGACGTAGCAGCCTGTGTAGCCTGTGCTTCCTTCAACCGAGCGCTTAGGCGTCGGTCGGAGTTTGCTGAACAGTTTTTCGGCTCAAATTTTGCGTACATTATGCCGCCGGATCCTCCGACTTCTCAAATTGTTAAAAACGCAAAGAAAAGACCGACACTCGCGGTCCGCGGTTTCGGCGAAACCACGGTTAAGCAAACCGCGAGTGTCTCTGTTTCGGCCGAAACCGAGCAAACGGGTCAATCTTCAGCCGAATCCATGACTACTACCGAGGCTCCTGCTACCCTAGTTGAATCGGCCTCTGAAGTTTTGCCTACTAATGTGGTTCCTATAGAATTATCAGACACCATCCCTTTGGATGTCTCTACCCCAGCACGTGGTGCGGCTAGGCCTCCTGCAGCCATGTCTATTAAGGCCTTTGCCAGGGCTAAAGCAGCCAAAACTGCTAAATCAGTGCCTGTTAAGCCCCCCTCACACAGGCCCAGTTCCAGTTCTCAAATGCTTACTCTGGCAGAGGATCTCATCTCTTTAATAAGGGGATCCCAATCTCCCCCAGACAGGGCTTCTCATCCTCCAGAAAAGAGACCTAGAGCAGAGCCCCCAGAGCCAGTGTCCTCAGATGATTCTTCTGATGATTCAGACATTACAGACCATCCAGAGGCTCCTTTTTCTACTTATGAAGATTCCGATGCTGAAGAATCTATTCCATCTGCCTCTACACCAGAGGAATTTTCCTTTGGGGAAACCTTACATGCCATGAGAGAGCAATTCCAATGGCAGGGTCAAGATTTCTCAGATTCAAGAAAAAGGCTTAGGACCTTTCTACACTTACCGCAACATAGGCCCTTAGCTATACCTCCAGTTCTGCCTGTTGTGGATGATGCATTTAATGATGTTTGCACTGCTCCTGATACTTTACCTCCAGCCCCTGCCAAACCAGATAGGTTTTACAGGGTACCGGACACTCATCACCACCTATACAAGGCCCCACTTGCAGATCCTGAGACTATCTCCCAGGGGCCTAAGGCAGTAGCTTCGACCTCAGCAAAAAACCCTCTCCCTTCTGAAAGGGAATCCAGGTCCTTAGAGAGATGGGGTAAAATGTTTACACCTCTGCTACTCTTTCAGCTAGAGCTTTGAACTGTCAGTTTCATATGATCCAATACCAAGAGTTTATGCTTGATCAGTTAACTAAGAAACTGTCCTCTGATGACTCCTTAGATAAGAAATATGTTTTAGAAATGGTGAATAACATTCAGCAGGTTAGTAACCATTCTTTAAAATGTGGCTATGATGCACTGGAGGCTTCATTTAGATCAGCCATGACTGGCACAGTTATAAGAAGGCATGCATGGTTGAAAGAACAGGTCTTGCGGATCATGTTAAAGCAAAGCTGTTAGATGCTCCTATGGATAAGGCCAGTCTATTTGGTTCTCCTGCTCAGCAAGTAATGAAGAAAATGGAAGAGAAGGCAAAATCTGTACAAACAGTTAAAGATTTCTTACAGGTTCAGCCCCAAGGTTTAGCAGGAACTGGCCTTCCAAAATTGGTCCTTTCCAGACTCCTCTAAATCTCAGAGAGGCAGGAATAGACGTTCCAGAGGCAGAAATCAATCCAGAGGAGGTGCCTACAGAGGACGCCAGTGGCAAGGCAATAACCAGCGAGGCACAGACACAACCACTGCCACTGCAACAGGACAATCACAGTGACTTGGCTCTGACACCGCCTACCAGGGAACAAATAGCAGCACCCTTAGGCAGAAAGTTAGCCTTATTTTCAAAAAATTGGCACTATATCACAAAAGACAAGTGGATTTTGCAGACCATAGACCAAGGCTACAGGTTTCACTTCCACACCTTACCAGTAAAAAGAGGAATGCCAAACCTACCTCCAAATCAGAAAACAGAAGCTCTAGAGCAGATAGCTCAATTAACAAAGATGAGAGCTGTGGAAAGAGTACCACCAACAGAACAGGGCAAAGGATTCTACTCCAGACTCTTCCTAGTACCAAGAAAAGAGAAAAGTTGGAGACCTATTCTCGACCTGTCCGCCTTAAACACATTCATCATTGTCCCAAAATTCAAAATGCTGACCCTACAGCAACTTCTTCCCATGCTGGGCAAGGAGTGTTGGCTGGTAACTCTAGATCTCAAGGAGGCATACCTGCACGTCCCCATACGACCAAATTGCAGAAGATACCTCAGATTTCTTGCAGGATCAGAGCATTATCAATTCTCAGCATTGCCCTTTGGCTTATCTACTGCCCAGAGTATTCACAAAATGCCTGGCATCAGTAATCGCTCATTGCAGGCTACAGGGAATCCAAATTTATCCATACCTGGACGACTGCCTGATACAAGCGGACAACAAAAGCAAACTGACAAAAGACTTACAAAGAGTCATTTGCTTACTACAAGCCCTGGGATACACAGTCAATTTAAAAAGTCAAGACTAATACCATCCCAAACAAAAACATTCTTGGGTGCAGAATTGGACACAGTAAAACAAATGGCATTCCTAACTGCAGAAAAACAAGAACAACTCCTCATTACTTCTTGGCATTAACAAAGCAGAACAAACTAACAGCAAGGAAAGTACTGCAGGCCTTGGGCTTCATGGCATCATGCATAATCCTAGTCCCCCATGCCAGATTGCATATGAGAAAACTACAGTGGTACCTAAAGAATTTATGGTCTCAACACAGGCACAGCTTAGAAACCAAATACCACTAATCCCATGCCTGAAACAAGAGTTCCTATGGTGGGCTCA
This sequence comes from Protopterus annectens, assembly GCF_019279795.1. Classification (NCBI taxonomy): domain Eukaryota; kingdom Metazoa; phylum Chordata; order Ceratodontiformes; family Protopteridae; genus Protopterus; species Protopterus annectens. Next base: position 1,043,908,907 of record NC_056732.1, read on the forward strand.
AGCATGCCAGTCAAACCCAGGCTTGCCCTTCCACAACTTTCAAGCAAGCCAAACCATCACAACGGACACCTCAGACCTAGGTTGGGGGGCCCACATGCTGGACAAATGCATACAAGGATTATGGACCCCAGATCAACTGCACCTGCACATAAATCAAAAAGAAATGCTGGCAGTAAAACTAGCAATCCAGAATTTCAGACCATTCCTCAAAGAAGGCCATTTGATAAGGACAGACAACACCACAGTCATGTGGTACATCAACAAACAGGGAGGCACTCATTCATACCCCCTATGCCGAATGACTCTGGACCTATGGAATATGGCTCTGAGCTACAACATTCAGTTACAGGCAATATTTGTACCGGGAAAAGAAAACATTCTAGCAGACATATTAAGCAGAACTACCTCGGATGCTCACGAATGGATGCTACACCCGGACATCTTCAAGGCCATCACACAGAAATGGGGAATGCAACAAATAGACCTATTCGCATCCCCACTCAATCACCAGCTCAAGAAATTCTGCACAAGGACATACCACCCACTTGCATGGAAGGTGGACTCTCTATCCTTCAGTTGGAAAGGCCTGACAGCATATGCATTCCCACCTCTTCCTTTGATGCACAAGATACTACTGAAAATCAGAGGAGCATCCAAGGATAATTCTGATAGCTCCAAATTGGCCAAGACAACACTGGTATCCACTGCTGAGGAGCATGTCACGGGGGAGAACGTGGACACTACCCCTGATGCCTTTGATGTTAACTCAGAACGACTACAACATCATGCATCCAAAATCTAAAAACTCTGCAACTAACTGCCTGGAACATTACATAACAGCAACTAACCCAGATTTATCCCAAAGGGTTAAAGACATTATCCTGGAGGCCCGCAGACCTTCCACAAGAAGGAACTATGCAGGGAAATGGAAAAGGTTTGTCATTTGGAGCACTGAAAGAGGAAAAGATGTGTCAAAGATAGATATTGCCAACATCCTGGAGTACTTGGCAGAGCTTCTCCATACAGGCCTGTCCTATTCCTCCATCAAGATACATGCATCAGCTATTTCTGCAGAATACAGCTTCGATCCCCCCTGTCTTCTCACATCCTCTACTCAGGCAGTTCCTCAGAGGAATCAAGAATGTAAAACCTCCCAGGAAACCACCACTACCAGCATGGGACTTGAACTTTGTGCTAGAAAAATTGACACTCCCTCCATTCGAACCAGCAGCAACAGCAGATCTTCAACACCTATCCTGGAAAACTGCTTTCCTACTGGCAATTACTTCAGCAAGAAGGGTTTCGGAACTACGGGCCTTAATGGCAGTACAACCCTTCCTAATCTTCCATCAAGATAGAGTATCCATGAGAACTAATCCTACATTTATGCCTAAGGTGGTATCCAGAGTGTCTCTAAACCAGGCAATCCACCTACCTACCTTCTTTCCCAATCCACAGAACAGGGGGGAAAGACTGCTGCATACCTTGGATGTACATAGACAGTTGCGCTACTACCTGGACAGAACCAAGGGCAATAGAAAAACTGACCAGCTTCTAGTGGCCTATGCAACAGGAAGGGAAGGAAAAGCAATTTCAAACAGACAATTTCCAAGTGGATAGGAAATTGCATCAGATTCTGTTACTCCTACCATGGAAAACCAATTCCACAGAACATAAGACCTCACTCTACAAGGGCTACAGCCACTACCACAGCTTTCTTCGAGGAGTGGCAACCAAGGACATTATTGAGGCGGCTACTTGGACCTCCGTGCATACATTTGCCAAGCATTATAACTTACCTCTGTACTCTAGATCCCGAGCAGGGTTTGCCACTGCTGTATTGCAAGGGATCCTAACTACACCATAATTCTTCTTCCTCCTCCCCTAGTTTGGCTATGGTATTCTACCCATTTGTTATGACTGCAGATGCATCCTTGAAGGACATAGTACAGTTTTGTACCTACCATAAATGTAGATGTCCGAACAGGATAGCATCTGCAGTCAGGATTACCCACCCTCCTTCCCCTCTGTGGTATTCCTAGGGTATTTACCCTCCTAATAGCTAGCTGGGGGGGATCTCTTATGGTGTATTTGTTTGTATATATGTACATACATGCTTATTTTTGTGTTTGCCTACTTTTTTTTTTTGGAAATATTGGCATTTACCCAAAATTTAGTTTTCCAAGAGGGCAACTGGCATCTGGGGCAAGAAACACTGAGGAAAATGGCGTCGGCTGATGCCTTTATACCCGAAGACCAGCAGAGATGACGTCGGGTGAAGTGCGACACCAGCCGAGGCCAGACCCAGACTTTGGAATCCGGCCGACCGAAGGGCTGCCTGACGACAGGACAACCCATTTGTTATGACTGCAGAAGCTATCCTGTTCGGACATCTACATTTATGGTAGGTACAAAACTGTACTTTTCGTGCTCTGCCCTTTGGTCTCACCACAGCTCCCAGGGTGTTCACCAAGTGTATGGCAGTAGTGACAGCTCACCTGAGACGTCGAGGATTCCAGGTGTTTCCGTATCTGGACGACTGGCTCTTGACCGCCCCCACCAGGCATCTACTTCTTCAGACCAGGGACGCTACCATTTAACTTTGTGCCCAGTTGGGGATTTCTATAAATTGGGAAAAATCTGTCTTATTGCCCTCTCAATCTGTGAATTTTATAGGCACAGAGATAACATGTTGGCTCGTCTTCCTGTAGAAAGGGCACAGAATCTGGTTCTTCAAATTCAGCGTCGTCTTCCCTTAAAGGTCAAGGCCAAGACTATTCTGCAGCTTCTAGGGACCATGGTTTCCGCCATATTACTAGTACCGCTAGCCAGACTACACATGAGGGTTCTTCAGTGGCTGCTGTCATCCCAATCGTCCTTTCAGTACCTACCATTTATCTCATCACATACTGCTGACGGACTCTTGCAAAAAGGACATCATTTGGTGGACTCTACCCAATCAGTTAACCACGGGCACTTCATTTGTTCCTCTCTAACCCCTTGCTACTATGACCAGGGATGCCTCACAGGGTGAGGGGGGGCATTATCTAGGCAGGACTGTCCAAGGCACATAGCACAATCACAAGGCTCATCTGCATATCAATGTTCTAGAGATGAGGGTGGTGCTCCTGGCGTTGCAAGCACTTCATGACCTTCTGCCTCTGCGGATGATTGCGATACAATCAGACATGTCGGTAGTATGGTATATCAACAAACAGGGCAGAACCAGGTCATACCCCTTATGTCAAGAGGCCATTCGAGTTTGGAAATGGGCGATATCTTCCCAGAGTTTTCTGGTGGCAACGCACATTCCAGGAACAACCAACATGATAGCCGACAAGCTCAGCTGGGCAATCTTAATGCCTCATGAGTGGTTTCTGAAACAGGAAATAGCGGAGCAAATTTTCCACAGATGGGGACAGCCTTGCTGCGATCTCTTTGCCAGCCCAATCAGTACCAAATGCAGCAGCTATTTCTCCCTCATCCCCCCTCCGGGAAAGTCACTGAGAGACGCACTTGTTCACGATTGTCCCCAGTCTTCTTTATGCTTTTCATCCCTTTCCTCTCATACCCAAGGTTATTCAGAAAGTGAAACGGCTGGGAAGCAAAGTGATCCTCATTGCTCCTTACTGGCCTCGTCAGGTTTGGTTCCCCTTTCGAGGGCCTCTTCTCCTAGATGATCCTTGGATTCTGGACCCAGTACCAGATCTCTTGACGCACGTCATGCTCTCTTCATCCTGTTTTACACCCCCTCAGTTTGACAGCTTGGCTGCTCCAGTTCCATCCCTAGTTAGGCTTCATGACTTCTCACCCTCTGTGACTCTTATCCTAACATCCTCTCATAAACCCTCCACTAGGAGACTATATTCCAATAAATGGAGGATATTCTCTATCTGGGCTGAGAAAAAGAATGCTGACCCTTATACCACCTCCATTCTGGTGGTTTTGGAGTTCCTGTCTGAGCTTTTCCACCAGGGAAACGTGGCTGCCACTATCAGGGTTCAATTGGCAGTGATTTCTAATTTTCATCTAGGCATACAAGATTCTAATATGATATCACATAGGCTGTGCAAAGCTTTCCTCAAAGGTGCCACTTTATTAAGACCCCCATTTCAAGAACCTATTGCTTCATGGGATTTGAATTTTGTGCTATCCAAATTGACGTCTCCACCCTTTGAGCCTTCTCATTCATCGCATTTGACATTTTTTTCTTGGAAGGCCTTGTTTCTGGTGGCTATCACATCTGCCAGACGGGTGTCAGAGTTGCAAGCATTATTTGCAAAACCCCCTTATCTGATTTTTCACGAAGACAGAGTATCTCTTCGTACTAATCACTCCTTTGTCCCCAAGGTCTGTTCCCATAACACTTTGAACCAGTCTATAGAACTTCCAGTGTTCTTTCCAAATCCTTCCACTGCAGCAGAATACCGGTTTCATCAGTTGGATGACCATAGACAATTACGTTTTTATTTGGACCGCACGAAGGAATTCAGGAAATCAGCTCAATTATTTATTTCCTTCTCCGAATTCAGGTCAGGTTTACCAGTTTCCAAAGTGACCCTCTCAAATAGGATTTCTAGCTGTATAGCTTACATTTACACCTCTGAGGATAGACCTTTACCTTTCAAAATCAAGGCTTGTTGTACTAGGTCTCAGTCTACCTCTGCAGCCTTTCAGGCCAGGGTCCCACCTGATAATATTTGTGCAGCAGCAACTTGGGCTACCCCTCAAACATTTGTTACTCATTTCAAATTATATCTAACCTCCAGGGGTAGAGCTTCCTTTGGTTCCACGGTACTCATGAGTATTTTACCTTGAGTTACCCAAGAATAAAGGTGCTAGGGATGCTGTCCCATATGTAAGAATGAAGCCGGGATAGGACTACAGAACATAAAGAAGTTATGTACTCACCATAACGTTCTATGTTTGTAGTCCATCTCGCCCTTCATTCTTATGAACCCACCATCCTACCCCCATCCTGGAAGTACCTGGAGACATAAAAATATTGTTTTAATTTCACTGGAGACCTTTTATTATTGGCTTCTTTCTGTATTTTGTTATTATGTCGACTAGTTAGCAGCAAACAAGATCTGGGGATTGTACTGGTGGGATACCTACCTAGCCACGAGCCAACTAGAAGTCTTCCAGCTTGTAAATAGGCAGCATTCCCATATGTAAGAACGAAGGGTGAGATGGACTACAAACATAGAACGTTATGGTGAGTACATAATTTCTTTTTATTTCAGGTAGTCTTAGTAAATCTAATAACATACAATATGCAAAAAGCATCAAAGTTGACATGACAAAGCTTCAGATTTCAGGATATTTTCAAATATTTTTATATGTTTTCAATGTAAATTATATGAGACCATGCACATTTGCATTTCTGACATATACAGGTATATAACATATCTGTCTTATAAGCAGTTTATTTAAATATATTTTTCTGTCTTATTTGCCTACTAACATTCTACCTTATTTTATATAAATTGAACTTAGATTATGCTCTTTTATTAATTTTACATAGTAGATATTTCATTCCTTGTGCATTTGCATATTATTCATAAGATGCTTATTGTTCTTATTAATTCTAGCATTACAAGCAATCTTGACTATATAGAAGAATCCCTGGTTATCTAATTTGCATGTGTGTTTTTAGCGATTGTGAACTGTTCTGATCTAAGCTTCACATTCTGACATTATAATTTGATTACAGCATATGAATATAACAACTCACAGCACACAGCAGCTGTTAATTTCCTTTGTAGGTTTCACATTCTTCATAATTCTTTTAAACTGTTCTAATCATTTAAAAACATTTAACTTTACTTATTTCCATTAGTATGTCCAGTTAAGAGTTAATAACACTAGAGCATAAGCTATTCACATTCAGCAAAATGTAAGCAAATTATATGTCATATATATAATTTGCTTACATATATAAACAATGCTTATAATTGTGCTATACAGTTAATCTACTACATTTTGCACTGTTATAAAGCTTTTTTTATTGTTTCACTGCATTTATGTACTGTTTTATACTGTTTTAACTGTATTTTTCATTGCTTGATATGGTTTCATTACCCTAATTGCATGTTTACTGAATTACTTAACTGTAAACTGCTTTTTTCATACTGAAAGTTGTTTTTTCTGTTTGTGAGTGCTCTATCCGAGCTTTTCTGTGCATTTTTGATTTTTTGAGGTTTCTGTGTTCTACAGCTAGAAACTGTAACAGTGTGCATTACTATAATTGTCTGTTTACATTTAAAAGCATTCTCTAGAGTCTGCTTGCTCCTTGATCTGTTTATAACTTTTATTTAGTGGCTACAGCTAGGAACTGTAATTTTTTTCCACCCACCGTCCCTAGTGTTGTGGTGTTCTTATACTTGGTGGCTTTGCAGTTGTCCGCCCATACTGTATATTTGATCTGTGACCCTCTTCCCAGTCTAGTATCATTAATTCATTCAATCTAATAGAGAACATTTGTGAAGGCCAAACCACTCAGATTCTTAACATTGAATTAACTTCTGTTCAAGCTTTTTTCCATTTCCACTTTACTGAAAAAAACATTTTTTTTACTGAGAAAAAAATTCTAAGCTTGCTTCTCCCCTTTCCTGTGGCAGGTCTTGTGCAGATATGGATTTGCTGTGTCCAGGACTGTTTGTGAGCTCCTGAACCCCCCCCCCCCCACTTAACTAGGGTTAAACTATTCCTGGCGCAATAAAGTCTGCTCTTCACATTTTCCCTTATAACTAGCCAGCTTTTTAGTTTTAGCACTCAAATCTGTTTCTTTGAGCTCAGCACTTGTTCAGAACTTGTAAGCAATAAATAAGCTACAAATTACTACAGCATTCAACTTTCCTCAAAAATAAGCACCTATCCAGGCATGTCTAAAGGTGTTTTCTCCTGTCTACCTGATGAATCTGGGCATCTTGGGACAATGCAGCAATTGCCTCATGTACACAGACAACCCTCTCCTCCTACCATCCAACACTACGACCTGTGAGAGATGCACTTATATAGCCAAACTGGAAGCAAAGCTCTCTTCACCGAAGACTGGACTAGACAGTCAAGAGGAGAAGGTAAACACTTGCACCACACCACACAGTCCCTCAAAACCTACACCACCAAAACACACACACACAAGCACAAAACGCACACCTACATTAACGGGGGCTGTCAGTAAAAATCTGCCCAAACAACCGAGACCTCCAAAGCAAAAATGCAAGCAACCTCCACCCCCCAACACAACCCAAATGACAGATAACCCACATACTCAGTGTGCCACTCAACTACAGCCCATAAGGCATAACGTACCTGACACTCTAGTCATAGGGTGCCTCTATAGTCAGGCACATTGATGTTCCACTCACCAGGCTAAACAAGGAGAAAGTTACTGTCAGCTGCCAGGATCCCCCACATAATGCACGCACTCAGGTCACTCCACAAGTACAAATATGACTCTGTCATTGTCCATGTTGGTGTGAATGACCTGAGATGTACCTCCCTGGACTACATGAAACGAGACATAGAGGAGCTCTCCGATCTTGTAGCCCAGGCAGGTATGACCTTAGCCCTGAGTAGCATCCTGCCATCACCCAGAATGATACCACAGTACAAGGACAAACTTATTGACTTTAACAATTGGCTAAGCTTCTGGTGTCATTCTAAGGGAATCCAGTATCTGTCTACCTAGGATGACATGATCAACAGACCACGCTGCTTTGCCAGAGATGGGTTGCACCTGTCACGCCTGGGATTCCGGATACTGGCAAAGGCTCTTGCCCCCCCCCCCATAGTGCCTTTTTTAGGCAAGGTTCAAATGACAAATTCACCACCATAACGGGTACAAGCAAGCAAAATCTGAGGGTAATGCTACTCAATGCTAGAAGTCTAAACTTCAAAATGCACTCACTCGAGGCACTCCTTAAAATGGAGAACATCGACATCTGTGCAGTGACAGAGACCTGGTTCAAAGCTCCAGAGAGCACCCCTGCATTACCAGGCTATAATTCATAACACACCGTTCGGCCACCAAACCTGGACCAAAACACTAAAGGTGGAGGCGTGTCCATATTCATTAAGGATATCCACACCTCCAAGCTAGTTGCTCAGCATAATGCATCCGAGATTATCCAAGTTCAGCTAACTTTGGCCAAAAACGCAGCCCAGATTGTAGCTTGCTACAGACCCCCCACCATGCCCCAGGATCCCCACTCCTGTTTTCTTGATACACTGAAAAATATTAAGGTACAACCCAACACCCTAATAATGGGTGATTTCAACTACCCCATCATTAACTGGGAAAACTACTCGAGTACCAACTCTTTTGCTCAACGTTTTCTGGAAATCATTGATTCCAATGCCTTGGATCAACTTATCCACACCCCCACCAGGGGCAGCAATATCCTAGACCTGGTCATCACCAACATGGGCAACCAGTGTTCCACACCAGAGGTCAGCTCCTTGTTGGTCAGATCCGATGACAAGCTAATCACCATAGAAATCCACATCCCGCTCCCACCCCCCATTAGGAAAACAACCGTAAAAAATTTCTCCAAAGCCAACTTCACGCTTCTTAAGACAGAAGTGGCAAACTTCATGACACCCATGCAGATGAGGTACAACTGCTGAATCATACACAAATGCACTTTATAAGCACTTACACGAGTGCATGGATCGTGCTATCCCTAAAAGAACCAAGATACTATCCTCCAAAAAAAAGGAAGCCAATCTGGTGGTCTTCTGCCATAAACCAACTCTGCAACAGAAGAAAGAAACTGTTGCAAAAAAGAGTAAAATTCCACGATTGGAGGAACTCCCTGGTCAGCCTCAGTAAGAAGCTGAGATCCCTAATAAAATCCTCCAAAGCTAGTTATGAAAACAAAATCACCACTGATTCTAAAGACAACTACAAAGCATTCTATAGCTAGGTCAAGAATCTCAATGGCAACACTCAGATCTGCTCCGAGTTACAGCAAAATGACACTAAATATACAGAACCAACTGATATTGCCAACATCCTGGCAGATAGGTTCAGTGCTAATTTTACCCCCCTCTCACCCCCTAAAGGGCCCATCTTTATACTGGAAGAATGCAAAGTTCCTGTAATCATGGCTGCACAGGTAAAAACCTCACTCTTCAAAGCCAAGGACACAGCATCCATGGGACCTGACAACATCCCAGGCTGCCCTCTGCACGAACTACAGAATGAACTGGCACCCCACCTATGTACCATGTTCAATCATAGCCTCAGCTAAGGCTTTGTGCCCATTGAATGGCGCACAGTGACGGTTATCCCACTCCACAAAGGGGGGGGGGGGCACAACAGACCCCGGGAAGTACTGCCCCATTAGCCTGACGAGCCTGGTCTGCAAGGCCATGGAATGTATCATCATGAAACTCATAAAGACATTGGAGATCTCCAAACTCTGGACCCCACACAGTTCGGGTTTGTAAAAGGCAGATCATGTCTCCTAAACCTGATAGACTTCTTTGAAGCAGTCACCAAAGCCATAGATGAGGGTAAGATGGTTCACACAGCCTGTCTAGATCTCGCCAAGGCATTCAACACCATCCCCCACTCTGGAATTATAGATAAACTCACTAAACTAGGTATAAATCCCTATGTCACAAGATGGGTTGCCAACTGGCTTACTGACAGAACCCACACTGTGAAAGTAGCAGACTCCAAATCAGACTTCAGACCAGTGACAAGTGGAGTACCACAGGGTTCAGCCCTGGGTCCTCTCCTGTTTGGTATCTACTTTTCTGAATTACAGGCTAACACAGAAGGCTAACTAAATTTGCAGATGACTGCAAACTAGGAGCCATAATCGAAACTCCTAACGATGTGGACATCCTACAAAAGGGCCTCATTGAGACAGATGCCTGGTGTCAAAGCCATGGTCTCAAGCTCAATGCCAAAAAGTGCATTGTCATCCCCTTTGGTAAAAACTCTGTACCCAAGAACTACCATATAGGCAGTAATCTACTTAACACCAAAAGTGTGATAAGAGACCTTGGGACACAGGTGGACAGCAGTCTCTCCTTTGATAATCACATCGCCACAGTGGTCAGGAACACCTATGTGGCACACCTCATCACAAAAGGTTTCTCATCCAGAAAAAAAGAAGGGATTGTTCCCCTCTACTCATCACTCATTAGACCGAACCATTATAGAGTACAACACCCCTTTTGGCATGTACCTCACAAGACATCTACAACTGGAAAGGCCACAAAAATACTTCACCAAGAGGATTACTGGCCTCAAACAGATGCCTCACACAGACCGACTCAAAAATCTCCAGCTTTTTTACTCCGTCACATATCGCCTACTCAGAGGCGATCTCTGACTAACATACAAAGCTATGTCAAACCCAGAGCTGTTGGACATGCTCCACTTAAAGAAATCCCAATCCCTCCAAGCCACACGCTCTAGGGACCTAAACTTTGTCACCACAATAAACAGAACATGCTGGAGGGATAGATTCCTGTCCCAGAGACTTCCCATACTCTGGAACAGACTACCTATGTCAAACAGAGCTCCTCATTAGCAATCTTCAAGAAAAGTCTTGATGATTGGATGGGAAATAGGAAATTCACCCTGGGGATCACTTCTGTGGTTCTGCTTGACAGGGGCACAGGAAAATAATTTTCTTGCATGGCGAAAGCCAGGGTACCTTTTTGGCTAGGCTTATATAGGCCCTAGGGCCAATAGCCTAGTACCTACCTATGAACCGCAACAGCTCAATATAAAGCATTACTATAGCTTTTGTTTTACCAGTTCTTCACTTCTAAGTAAATATTTAAAAAATGTTATTTGAGTAGACCACAGCAGGGCTTTAGTCACCTGGCGGTGTAGACCTTGGCTCTAAATGATTCACTGAAGTGACATCAGACCCCATGTGCAAAAATGGGAAAAGGGGTTGAGGATGCTGGATATTATTTTAGTAGATTTTTCACACATGTACTTGAAAAAAAAAGAAAAACTAAGTTCCTTCCTGAGCAGGTGGGAAGCAAGGCAAGGAAGAAACGAGCATTTTTATGCAACCAGAACATTCTTTTGTTCTCAAGCTTTTTAAGTATTAATTGCTTCATAAATAACCTGCAAAAGGAATGCTACACAAACACACTTTTACACTTTTATCTGTCTGCATTACTTACAAGTGTATGTTCATTTCACGGTGGGGGAGCAAAGCTGCATTTCTGTTGACTGAAAACAAACTAATGCAAAAATGACAACCACCAACACTGTAATCACAAAGAAAAACACGGATGCCTGGACCTGGTCCCCCAAGTTTTAATGAATAAGCACTTTCGTCAAGTTAAGTGCAAGACTTCATCAGATCATTTTCAAAATTACACCAATCACATTTAAATACTAAAAAAAAATCACATGACACCATTCACTTAACATTTAAAGAAACAGAAAACAAATATAAAAAAAATAAATAAAAACTGGTAAATGCTTCCGCATAGGTAAAAAAACTTAAGCCACAAGAATAAATACATTAACTACATTTTAAAATATGACAAAATAATTACACATAAGACGTATGTTATATATACTCCTGTAAACCATGTAAACAGTTTGTCTACCTACACTGTGCCCTCAATTTTAAAACGCATCCAGTGGATGCCATTTAATTTAATCCTGGGGTAACCAACAGCTCCTAAACGTAAAATCCAATAAAGTTCCCTATTCTCCAATATCAGCTGCCATGGGCCACCCTTCACATTATTTTGAACTTCAATAACAGTGAATTTAAAATGGTGCCCTGGAAATTCAAGTATATGCCTAAAAGGGCATTGGTAGTTTTCTTTACCCTGATGTCATAATTATGCTCATAAATATGATTCTTTAATTTACGTTCGGTTTTACCTAAATAAAAGGCTGGGCATGCTTGGCATGAAGCCCCATACACTACGCCCATACTGTTAGAATTGTAGCTGTCCCTCACTTTCAAAATGTAGCCATTGATGTCAAACAATTCCCCAGTATTAATATACATGCAGTAAGGACAACATCTGCACTTATGCAGTCATGGGGTTTTTGCAAGTTCTTGTTTCCTAGATGGTCTTTCCACCAAGCTCTTTAGATTCGAATCTCTTTTCCACACTATGATGGGTTTATTATGTTAGGCCTAATGCCCCCATCTTCAATCAACACATGCTAATTTTTAAAGATAATATCTCAAACCTTTTGATAATCTACTGTGAACTTGGTAATAAATGACAATCTAAAATTCATTTTTTCTTTCTCATTTACCAACTTTACACCTTGTCCAACTCCAGTTGTCCCATCATTAGATGTGGATGTATTAACACCACCACCCAAAATAGGTGATTAAAAACCTGATCTTCTTTTAATCACCACCTCCCCTCTAATCTCATGAACAAAGGTTATGGGATATTCCCTCTTAATGAACATCTCCTCTAAAAGATTGCATTCTGTAATAAAAGCATCAAAGTTGGACACCATCCTTGCAGCCCTCACAAATTGTCCCTTGAAAACTGTTTTTTTCTGTAGAAGGGGCTGTGAACTTATGTAGAAAAGATTTGGAGTAGGAGGGTTTCCCATGTATTGTAGATACATATTTACAATTCACTTGGTCCTTCTTCTGCAAAAACACATTTAGATAGCATATACTATCTTCACCTATTACATAAGAAAATGTTTAAAAGTCAGTAGTATTTATTAATAAAATCAAGAAAGACTGAAATAGTATCCCTACCACCTTTCCAAATAAAAAACAAGTCATCAGGGTAACGGAAATATAACGCACAATCCTGAAATACAGATTGGTCGAAGAGAAATCTTCACTCCCATTCACACATAATGTTTCCAAAAAGAGGGCCGCAAGCTGCATCCATTGCAACACCTGTTTCTTGTAAAAAGAATTACTCATCAAAATAAATGTAATTATTCTTTAAAACAATTTCCATCATCTCAATGTACGTGTTGATAGCACCCTGTGATACTCCCTTCTTCCCAAATAAATATTCCTGAAACCAATCAAAGCCTATTTCATGGGGTATCACAGAAAACAAATCCTTGACATTAACTGTGAAAAATATAAAAAGCATCAAAACACACATTATTACATTTATCTAAAAAGATACCATGAATCAATGCAAAGTTGCTTTCCTTGCCTCAAAAATGCTTTAAGTTTAGAATCGAGATACTTTGCAAAGGGAGAGGTGATGGAATTATGGGCCTCCACAATGGGACGTAACAGGGGTGTCTTTAAGTGTTTGTCATTTAGGCAACCCAAAAATAGTAGGGATGACTGGGGAACATTTTTTAAAAATTTAAATTCATCTAATGAAATACGTTCCTCCATCAACATATCACTCATTTGAATATGTATCCTGTTATAGGCAATATTAACTTCATTCCTGGACACTTGACTATATATGTCTCTGAACAAAATGCGTACATACATTCAGCATAATCCTGTATATCCATAATAACAACCCCCCACCCTTGTCCAGTTGCATGACCTTGACATCCTGTTGGTAAAGGTTATTTAGCAACTCCATTTCCATACTCTTCAAGTTGTTTACAAAATTCCCACAGCTCCTAAAGGTATGCCTGAGATCAAGTTTACACAATTTTTCAAAAACACTAAGGGTGGGATTACTAGTGTTCAACAAAATATTAAGGTTCCATTTCATGATGAATAATTTTAAGTCCAACAACACATTGGAAATGTCCATTCTCACAGTTGGAACAAAGGTAAGTCCTTTAGCAAAGAGGTTCACCATTTCCATAGTAAAAGTACAAGAACTATAATTAAATACCTTGAAATCACCAGTTACATTGACAAGAATATCTGGTTCAATCTCTTGCACTATCTCCATGGTTGATTCCGTTTCCAAGCTTGTTGTCGGACTGGATGTGAGCTCCTCCATTCAAACCGGGACGAATTCCAGTGTTGGTTGGTTTCCATCTGGTGGCCTTGTCCATTAAATTCCCTCTCTCTGATCCGCTCTGAACATCTCAGACTCTGCTGATCTAAAGGGACGTCATTTCCATCATCGGTTGCCTCCTGCATATTCATATTTGCATTCTCATCATTGGCTGCACCCAAGGGCTGTACATGGTATTGGCCCCATTGTTGAGAGCTTGGCGGTTGTGGATATGCCCTCCCTGTTGAATATTCATCTAAGTCCCATTTTAATTTCTCAATTTTCCAGTACTTTATATTAATAACATTGTCAGTTTTACTGAATATTTGTTGATAATCCATTTGGTATTGTGAAAATAGCAAGTCAGTCTTAATAGGTGCATCTAAGTCCTCAATATTTTTAACAAGTTGTTTGATGGTTTGAACATTGAACTTGGTGGAAAGACCATCTAGGAAACAAACTTGCAAAAACCCCATGAATGCATAAGTGCGGATGTTGTCCTTATTGCATGTATATTAATACTGGGGAATTGTTTGACATCAATGGCTACATTTTGAGAGGGAGGGGTAGCTACAATTGTAACAGTGTGGGCGTAGTGTATGTGGTTTCATGCCAAGTATGCCCAGCCTTTATATTACGTTCGGTTTTACCTAAATAAAAGAACAATATTTATGATTATGACATCAGGTTAAAGAAAACTACCAATGATCTTTATAGGCATATTCTTGAATTTCCGGGGCACCATTTTAAATTCATTGTTATTGAAGAAGTTCAAAATAATTTATTAAAAAAATAAAATTATTAAGGGGTTGCCCAAGGTGCATAAGGACACTGTCCCCATCCCCATGAGGCCCATTGTCTCGGGAGAAATGGATAACATCTAATATTTCCATTTTTCTTGAACACATATTGAGACCAGTTGTTGATAATTTTTCATCCATTCTGAAGGATACTCACCACTTACTAGAGAGTTTAGGCACTCTAACACTAGATGTTGCTGCACATGATTATCTCCTTATCACACTTGATGTAAAAAACCTATTTACTTCTATACCAAACGATATAGGTATACAATTTGTTAGGGAACTACTAGTAAGTGAGACTTCCTTCAGTAATGACAGGGTAATCCTGGTATGTCAATTACTTGAATTGGTATTGTATAACAATGCCTTTCTATTTGGGGACAAGTGCTTTTTACAGCAGTGGGGGATTGCCATGGGCACCCCCTGCGCAAATACGTATGCAAACTTGGTGGTTTTCTATTGGGAGAGAACTTTTCTGTTTGAGCATGAAATGTCCAGGTTTGTTAAGTCATATCACCGGTTTGTGGATGATATCCTTATTGTTTGGGAGGGATCCCAACAAACCTTCGATGAGTTCTTGTCTTATTTAGAAACGACAACTTCCTTTCTTAGATTCACGAAGGAAGTCTCGTCTATGGAGGTACATTTCTTAGATGTGTCCCTAAGGCTAACGGAATGTGTCTCTATTCTCTCCTCCCTTTACAGGAAACCAGTATGGAAGAACACCATTCTTAATTTTGACAGTATGCATCCCAGACACATTTTCTATGGGATTGTCAAAAGTCAATTTGTAAGGATCCTCAGACTTTGTAAAGAGCGTGAGTCTCTTTTAATAGAGGCCGATTTCATGGAATCCCTATTCATAGATAGAGGATATGAACCCAATATGGTGAGGGGCATTAGATGTAATGTTTTGGGGCATATAGATTCCTTAAACACAGGTAGAGACAAAGTAACCAATGTACCTAGGAGTCTTAATAGATATAGATATAATAACAGTCTAGGTACCACTGGTAATATGGTCAAGTATATTATTAAGTACACCAGTGATATTAACAGTATAAAGGAGGTGATTTACAGAAACTGGAATGTTTTGGTTATGGATCTACAGACCAGACGACTGGTAGGTAACAAACCCACTTTTTTGTATAAGAACAACAAAAACCTTAAACAGATTCTTTGTAGAGATCATTTTGGTCTGAATTCTTCTGTCATCTCCCCGGCTTTGACTCCAGGCACTTTTGCCTGTAATCAATGTAACAGATGCAGTTATATCACCAATATTCAGATCTATAGACATCCCACTATTGATTTTACCTTTACTCCCAAATTTCATGCTACATGCAATACACGTAACCTCATTTATCTTGCTAACTGTGTGGCCTGTGAAGCCTTTTATGTGGGTTTGACAAAAAGGAGACTGCAGGACAGGATCTATAACCATCTATATGACATACGCAAAGGCAATGAGGCCAACACGTTAGCCAAGCATATATTAGAATTTCCCCTACATAGTTTTTGTTTTAGGGTTCTACAGGTGTTAGAACAAAACACAAGAGGTGGGGACTTTGACAATGAGGTAGCCTCTGTTGAATTAAAATGGATCTTGAGATTTAGTGCACATATACCTCCAGGCTTGAATAATTATGTATCCATCAAGCCGTTTCTTGAACGCTAAGGCTCATGAATATTTTGTTGTATATTTATATATATTTTTTAATTCTGCCTTTTCAGAAAGAAAATTAATTCTGTATGTAGGATTCCTCTAGTTAGTTTTTTGGATTTATTTTATACTTGTATAAGAAAAACATATGCAAGCACTCATTTTGCAGAAGTTTTGTATAGAGTATGGTAATGTTTATAGCATAGTTAGATAATACTTTGTAAGATTAACTATTATGTTTTGATATTAGCCTCATAGTTTTTTTATTTTTAATGATGCACTTTAATGATTTTCATCAGCTTATACATAGCATAGATATTTTTGATATATATGTATAAAGCTTTTATATAACAGGCTATAGTTTTTATTTTTTACTTAAAGTTCTGTTTTTGTTTAATTATTGTAGCCCTCAATTTTCTATTTTATTTAGTTGTTTGTGTATATATTTGGCAGTACTATTTAATATGATACTGTATGCTCAAGTTTCACAATGAATTTTGGCTGTTGTAATATGAATCTTAATTTTTCCCGCACATTGCTGTATTTCAGAACTTTGCATTTTGTCTATTGTCATCTGATGAAGCGTAGGGCACACTACGTGAAAGCGCTTATTCTTTTTATATTTTCATGTGTTGCTGTACCATTAAATACTCTTGGATTTTATCTGGGATTCGTGAGCTTATTTGGAAGATAATCGTGGCTAGATCTCCTGTTTATGTTTTCCTCTAAGTTCAAAATAATGTGAGGAGTGGCCCATGGCAGCTGATATTGGAGAATAGGGAACTTTATTTACGTTTGGGAGCTGTTGGTTACCTGGGATTAAATGAAACTGCATCCATTGGATGTGTTTTAAAATTGAGGGCACAGTGTAGGTAGATAAATTGTTTACATGGTTTATAGAAGTATGTATAACATACAATGTCTTGATTTTTATGTGTAATTATTTTTTTCATATTTTAAAACGTTGTTAATGTATTTATTCTTGGGGCTTAAGTTTTTTTTTACCTTTATGGAAGTATTTACCAATTTTTATATTTGTTTTCTATTTCTTTCAATGTTAAGTGAATGATGTCATGTGATTGTTTTAATATTTAAATGTGGTTGGTGTAATTTTGAAAATGATCTGATGACGTCTTGCACTTAACTTGACGAAAGCGCTTATCCATTAAAACTTGGGGGACCAGGTCCAGGCATCTGTGTTTTTCTTTGTGATTGCATTTATGTTGTACCAAAAAAAGGATTATGTTGCTATTGTTGCTCTCCTTTTGTTGCATCCAGCCTGTTTCTAATGCTATCACACGTTAAGGTCAGTTCTGTACAAATCTCACCTTTTACTTTTTATTCTGTCCATGTAGACTCCTTTCTGTGGCTGTATTCCAAAGGTTTTGGAATTCATGGAGAATACCAGCATGGCGTCTACATGGCTGCTTTATAGCTTGTTGAATAGCTCCTCCAGGTTAGATTGGTTAATTAGCATGTAATTCAGCTGCTTATGCTGTAATTAGCATGACACAGTACTTTGTTTACTCAGGGGTGAGAGCCTCTACATGGAGCTTGCCAAATCTAAACGTTTTTTGCAATGTGCGCATCACAGTGCGCACACGGTGGAAAATGAACGTATAGGCTTTATTGAACCCCCTGACTATCTTGCTGATTTTATGGATTAAAATAAATTGCAGTCTGTATTGTATTCAGAAGTTACAGTGTACTTGATTCAAATCACATTCTCCCTTCCCAGGTTCAAACATATTGAAAAATCTACTCTCAGTCAAAGTGGATGTACTGATTCAGAAATATAACACTCAAATTTTAGCTGTGACTTTATAAAATTAGTTATTTCAGGTAGTCTTAGTAAATCTAATAACATACAATATGCAAAAAGCATCAAAGTTGACATGACAAGGCTTCAGATTTCAGGATATTTTCAAATATTTTTATGTTTTCTAAGTTAATTATATGAGAACATGCACATTTGCATTTCTGACATATAAAGGTATATAACAATATCTATCTTATAGGCAGTTTATTTAAATATATTTTTCTGTCTTATTTGCCTACAAATATTCTACCTTATTTTATATAAATTGTATTTCTAAAATCTCCCATGAAAGAGCTATGTTATCATCAGCTCTGTATTGGATACTACAGTATGTGTACATATTTCTCAACTTAGATTATGCTCTTTTATTAATCTTACATAGCAGGTATTTAATTCCTTGTGCATTTGCATATTATTCATAAGATGCTTATTGTTCTTATTAATTCTAGCATTATAAGTAATCTTGACTATATAAAAGAATCCCTGCTTGTTTAATTTGAATGTGTGTTTTTTAGGCAAGGAAGAAACGAGCATTTTTATAC
Source organism: Protopterus annectens (assembly GCF_019279795.1). Classification (NCBI taxonomy): domain Eukaryota; kingdom Metazoa; phylum Chordata; order Ceratodontiformes; family Protopteridae; genus Protopterus; species Protopterus annectens. The sequence continues at coordinate 1,043,927,648 of NC_056732.1, forward strand.
AACCAGAACATTCTTTTGTTCTCAAGCTTTTTTAAGTATTAATTGCTTCATAACCTGCAAAAGGAATGTTACACAAACAAAGAAAAAATCACCAGCAGTTTAACTTTTCTAATTAACATATTACTTAGATCTGGCATTCAGTTAGCTCAACATTGCACACAACTAAGCAAAGTTAAACAAATAAAATAAAATTCTTAGCATGTATAGTCTTAATATTACAAATTCTACTGCTTATAATTTATTGACATTCTCTTAGAATAAGTGTTTGTTTTGGCATTTAGAAAGAAATTTTTAAGTTTAGAGAGTAAAAGTCACTTGTCTTTAAGCTTTTATTAATTTTAAAAGTAGTTTTCAAAGAATTCAGCTCTCTCTGTCTCGAGTGATATACTGTGCCAGTCCATTTCTTCAGTGTTCAGAATTTTATTTTAACAAAAGTGGATGCCTCCTCCGGTTTGTCAAATATTTTTGTTCCTTTAAATAATTTGATCTTTGCAGGGGATACCACAGTGGCTTTAATATTGTTCTTTTTAAGTTCCATAGTCAGTGGTAAACAGGATTTTGTTTTACTCACTACTTTACAGGAGTAATCATTGTCAAATGTGAATACATGTTCACTTATAGGTGGACTGGACCATGGTGTTTTCAGTATTAGATCTTTTTCTAAGTAGGACATAAACTTAACTATAATTGAACTTTCTGGTAGTTTTCTTCAACTGTGCTATCAGAGAATAGTCCATCCATCCATCCATCCATCCATCTTCAACCCCTTTTCCCATTTTGCATGTGCCCTTTCAATTCCAAAAGATAAAGTTTCATATAGATTTAATATTTTACGTAGTGAGGTTAAGAAGTTTATTATATTGTCTTCCTCATAACTTTCAGGTATACCATAAATTCTAATGTTATTTCATCTCACTCTGTTTTCTCAATCGTCAACAATATCTTTGAGCCAGTTATTTTGTTTTAAAAGAAATTTGGTCTGAGACGCCCCTTTAGTTATTCTCCATTCTTGATCATTTAAAGCTTCTTCCATGCTGCTGATTTGTGCACTTTGTTGTTTCATACAAATTTCTAAATGTTCCATCTTCTTTCTGGATTCTTCTTTGAAATGTTATATTTTGGTATTCAGTTTGTCTAATTTAAGTAATACATCCTGCTTACTAGATATTAGTCACTGGATGTCTTTTTTAGCACAAGAACCCCGAGTACCATTTATTGAGTGGCTCATGTTGGTCTCTCCTCTCTTAACCAAGCAGTTGAAATTCTGATGAGAAAATTACAGCTTTTGAAGAACTTGAAGCTATAAATCTATTCTCTGACCATTAGTGAATAAAATTACCTAACAAGTATTTCTAAATTTTAATATTTTTGATTCTATTTTCTGTCCTTTGTCATCATCTCAGAATTACAGCACTCGGGCATGGTCAACATGGCTAATCGAGAGCAGCAACTGGTGAAACCTACTTCTGCTGGCTCTTTCTATTTATTCTGCCAAACAGTTCAACATATATTACTCAAACAAGCAAGAAGTTACATGGTTCTATACATTGTTCAAACACACTAAAAAAAAAAAAACTGAAAATCCTAGAGAAGAATGAGTCTTGACCATCATTCTTCTCTTTCTTTTGTGAAGGGAGGCAAGCCCCCTGCACACTGTTTTCTTCCATTCAGTCTCAGTATTACTGGACTCTCTAAAGTGGGTCCCAACATTTCATACAATTACCATTCAAGAACCCTTAAATCTTCAGGGTCATCTGGTTGTGAAGCGCCACTGTAGTTGGCCTAGTGAGTTGGTCGTCCCTTACTCTGCTTGATGTAGCAATAGAGAATTATGTATACCGTCCTGCTGTTCACCCGATTTTTCTCCATATTGTAATATTCAGGGAAGAAGAATCAAAACTTATGCTTTTTGTACTTAGCATGCGCTGCCTCCATTTTGGGGTCCTGAATCCTACTTTCAAACTTCTGATTTTCCCAGCCCTCCTAGCTAGACGTTCAGAGGTAAATGAAGCAACCAGGAAACCTTTCACCTGAGGAGTGTACTGAATCAGTTGGAAAGGGTTCACCATTTTGATGAAGAAGTTTTCTGCACTGCCCCTTCTGCAAACAAGTACAGCTGGCTTATATCAGTCATTTGATTTGGGTCTCAGTTCAGCAACTGATATGGTGTCTGTCAGTTGCATCTACTTATGTCCTTAAGGAAGGCCAACTTGTAGCTCAATATCTGCATTTCCACCAGTGGTTGAAGACCACACACACACACACACACACACACACACACACACACACACACACACACACACACACACACACACACACACACACAGTCTTTATGGATCTTGTTTGAATGTACTGATTTAGCATCCTCAAAATTCAACTATTGGAAAATACTTTCATTGTTACCCATAGCATCTTCAATTGTCAAGTCATATGCACATAACTGTAACTAGATTTGATCTTGCACTGCCCCACATTTTATTCAAAAATGTCAGAGCTGCCAATAAATGAATCCATTCACCTTCTTGTATTCTTTACTGGGGCATAATCAAGAGAGAGAGAGGGCCTTACCATCCTTCGATATGCACTGCCAGTTTTTTCTTTTCCTGAAGCATTTGCAAGAGTTCAGAAAGAATAACCATTCATGGCCTTAGTTCTATTGAGAGAAGGGCTGCCATTTTCCAAACAATACCAAACTCTTTCAGTGAACCACACAGTGGAAAATGCTGCTGTCAAAGGCCAATGCAGTGAGATTCTAACTTCTTGCAGTAATGTTTGCAGTCTGCAGATTGGCCTTCATACACCCAACTGACAGAGCCTACCAACTCATTCATTCCTTGTTGGGAGTCGACAGCCTGGTGTTCTGCAGACTGTCCTGTCCCCATCTCCTTTGCGGCTTTACAGACTCCTCTATAACTG